>NW_021680450.1:145177-170198 GCF_001412515.2 Diachasma alloeum | reverse complement strand
AAATTTTTCAAAAAATTCTAAACATATTGATGTGAGTTTCCACTTTGTTAACGACTATGAGAAAAAGAAAATGATTAATGTTAAGAAAATTCACACTGACGATCAGATCGCTGATATCCTCACCAAATCCTTGGGCAAAACAAAGTTTGAAAAGTTACGAGACTCACTCGGTTTGAGATTACTATAAATATATTTTACTACAAAAAGGTTATGGAACGTATTGTAATGATTCATATTAAATTGTGATTTGAAAGCAAGTTTAAAATCAAGGAGGTGTGTTAGAAATAATGATTTCAAACTAGCGCGCCAAAAGTCCTTGCAATTCCTGCTGCGAACCCTGTAGTTAGTTGTTAAGATCATGTTGTGAGTGAACATGGTTTGTGCGTCCATCAATAATTAAAGATTAAATATATTCCATTATCATTCAGTTCACGTTAAATCATGAAGACTTAATTTATTTCTTTCCTTCATATATTAACAAAAACCATTCCCGAGGGGTGAAATTTAGGGGGTGAACTACCCGCGTGAAGAATCTTTTTTCGATAAAAAAAATTATTCCTCGAAATTTGATGGAATACGAAATACGTTTTTTCGACGTTTTCCTTTTTTCGAAAAAAAAATTTTCTTTAATTTGAGTATTTTGATTTTTTTTGCTGTATAGAATAAAGCTTGTGGGGAGTGATAAAAAGAGCGAATGAAATCGTCCCCGGGTGAGGAAACTGGGGGAGAAAACTACCCCCGCGAGAGGTCATTTTTATAATGAAGAAAAACTATTGTTCAAGATGTTGAGGATTGATTTCGACTTGAAAGAGTATGAAGAATCAGGCTGTATTATTCTTGAATCTCTCCTGAAAATATGTAAAATTGATGTTGTGTTTGATAATATTTCAATGGCGACTGTCACCTCTCTTGTCAGTTTTCTGATAAGGGGAATCATTTAAAAATAACATCACAGTGAGTCGCACTCGAGACGTTGAAGTGTCAACAACTCTCTAACGTGCTCGTGTAAACACACCGGTATCAAAATCAATTTTCGGTTGAATGTGAAAGTGTGTCCTCATGAAGAATAAAGGAAAAAAAGTGAAGAAAACGCTAAATCTCAATCCAGGAGGAACCTCAGGAGGGAGCCTTGATTCTCTCCCCAGGAAGAGAAGGAGGACCAGGAAGGGTGACAGTAACAAATTCAGTCCAACTCCAAGCATGACTGGTGACATGGATACTGACGAGGAAACCGTCACTCCACAAGCTTCACGCACCACCCTCACAAGGAACACCATCAACAGCTCTCTTCCAACCACAACTAACAGCTCTACTCACAACAAAAAATCCTTCAACTCCTCCAAACGATTCAGACAAATTATCCACAAACCATTCTCTAATCTTTTCTACATCAAAACATCCATCACCAGCCGCCAGAGTTCGAAATCTACGACAACACAATGAAACACCATCTGCTCGATAAGAACATCGGCCATAGATACTGTAAACGAATTACCTCTCGAGCAACATCCAAACCCACCACTCTTATCAGAGTCATCACCGGTTGTGAAAAGTCTTTTCATAAGTTGATGAACGAAGGAGTTTTCCTTTTCAACAAGCACTATCCCGTCTACCCCAGCTCCCCTCCTCTCCCTGCCCCCTCTCCGTGCAACAAATGCGCCCAGTTCACCCACTCCACTTCCGAATGCCCCAACAAATTAACATGTCAAAAGTGTCAAGGTGAGCACCTCACCAACTTATGTAAGAGCGAGCAAGCAATCAAATGCAGCTCCTGCAACTCCACCGAACATGCCGCCTGGTCTTTCAAATGCCCCAAGAGACCAACTGCTCCAGTGAATGGGGTTCCGAATGCACCCATCAAATCCATCAATAAAAAATCCGCAGAACTCGACAAAACCATCACCAAAAACAACCCAATCCATGCTCCCATCACCACCCACGACTTCATCATCAACACCTATATAAATAAAATCAACAATCCTAAAAACACCAACAGAGAATAACTCATTAACAAACTCAAACAACGCTTCATTGAGGCATTCAGTATCGATACAGCGGCAGTCTTCTCTGATAATAAAGTATACATCCTGATGTTCAACCTTGACGATCCAGAGGCCTCATCACCCACAGAACCCTCTACAGGCAGAAGCGTATTAATCGAAAATGGAGAGCATTAATATTCTATATTCTAACATTAACAGTTACAACAATAAGAAGCTCCTCATTAACCACTTCGTTGAAAATAACAACATCAACTGCAATTTGTTCGTAGAAGCAAAAATCAACCAGGATACAAATATCAAGTATAGAGACTGGTTCTCAATTGGTAAAATTGGAGAGGTCCTGTCGGATAACACCAGAGGAGGTTCCTTAGTTCAAGTACATCCGAATCTCCATCTTAAGAAACAGAATGCTCCGACTATTACACACCATTTGAACGAAACTCCCCATTTCACTCTTGCCTTTAGAGACGAGCCACTCCACATCTTTTTGGTGTACTCACATAATACGGCAAAACTCGAGAATTCCCTTTTCATCATGGCCACACGCTGTAAATATGCCATTATTATTGGTGATTTCAACCCGGACAAACACAAAAACAGACAGATCAACGATTTCCTGTCTACGGGACAATATACTCAACTCCACACGGACCCAATGTTCATCATGCCAATGTACCAAGACACTACACCGGAGCTACACTTTTGCACCAAAAATATTCTCCACAGAATCAGTGGAATAGAGCTCATTCCGGACCTGGGTTCGGACCACTTAGCGATCATACTATCCATCAATAGAAACCCTAGTCCCCCAATCACTGAACTTCATCCACCATTGTACAACTTCAACAAAACAAACATGGAGAAGGTCAACGCTGAAGTCTTGCATCCAAGATCAACCACAGATCAACGTTGAAAATATCACAAACTTCAATTCTCTGCTCTCTACAACGATACTCAAACATACTCCAACCACAAAATACAATTTTTTTAACTATACGTGACCGCCGTTCATCATCCATCTCATTAAAATCAAAAGGAGGAGGTACAGGCTATACCAATCAGAAAAATTACGCAACACTCCTGAAACGAAGAAAAAAATGAAATCTGAAATCAATGCATTAAACAAAAATATATACAAACTTTCCCAAGAGTTCAGAGCTCATCAATGGCTTAAGGCATGCAGAGAAATCCACCGTAAACGGGGCAAGGAATATTGGTCCACTATTAAAAAAATGACGAGATACAGACCTGATACCACAATTCCTGAAATAACATCCAACAGCAAAACTCTCACCTCTGACCCAGACAAAGCCGATGCCTTCGCGACTTACTTTGAGGACGCTTACAAATTCACTGAATCTGATTTGTTCGATGACATGACACAAGATATAGTTAACGATTGGTATGACGATTTCTCAAACACTTTACCTACACCTCCTGAAGACATTCCCCCCATATCCCCTGGTGAGTACAAGAGAGCTCTCATGAACGGTAAAAATACAGCCCCTGGCTACGACAATATACGTCGAGCTACTTTGAAAAATCTCTCCAGTGAAATTCACCTCCACATTCGTAAAATTTTCAATTTCTGTATCCAAAACTCACATTTCCCCATCGAATGGAAAAAAGGAATAATAATTATGATCCCTAAAGCCAACAAGGACGTCCACCAAATTGACAGTTACAGACCAATTACGCTCCTCCCTACCATCGGTAAAATGATCGAAAAAATAGTCAAAGAACAACTAAACAACGCAACTACCCAAGACATTCCCATATACCAATTCGGGTTTAGAGAAGAAAAATCTACCCTTCATCCCCTCGTCATCCTCACATCTAATATTCAAACCGCCAAACATAACAACCTCAAAACCAACACCCTATTCCTAGATGTCCAGAAAGCCTTTGATAGTGTTTGGCACAAAGGATTGCTCTTCAAGCTAAAAAAACTCAATTGTCCGCCATACCTTATCAGAATCACCCAACAATTTCTCTCAGAACGACGCCTCTCCATTAAAATAAAAAGTAGCCTCTCACATGAATTCGCGCCTCAACAAGGTGTCCCTCAAGGTTCATCGCTCTCCCCTCTCCTATACAATATTTTTTGTCACGATATCCTAGAAAATCCATTCCAAGCAAAAAATCCCAACAAATATTTAGGACAATTTGCCGATGACACTGCACTCATAGGCCACGGCAAAACCTGGCAATTGGCGACCAAGAATGGCGACTAAAATTGAACCCTTCCAAATCCCAATACATACAATTTTACATTAATCCCCTAAAATCCTCCTCCAAAATAATAGTCCAAAACACCCCCATCTCCCCATGCCCTCACACCAGATACCTAGGAGTTGAGGTTGACTACAACCTCAACTTCAAATCCCATGCCAACATCGTAAAGAAAAGATGCATTGCCAGAGGCACAAAGTTCAGAGGCCTTACTTACAAGGACAAAGGACTTAACACTCGCCACATCATTAAAATCTACAAGGCGATATGTCGACCAACACTAGACTACGCCCACCCTCTACTCCTCTTCTCCAGACCCGGTACCCAAAAAATAATAGGAGTTGCTGAACGAACTACACTCCGCAAAATGACAAAAATTCGCCATCCTGACAACCCTCTCTACAATCCCTCAAACGAACTACTCTACGAACGCACCAAAATAGAACCAATTACAGACAGATTTGAAAAATTGACAACAAATTTCGTTCTTAACAAGCTTGACCATATTCTCGATCTCTGCCACAAGCGCAAACCACACATAAGATCCCGTTACAAGTATTCCCCCCACAACTTACTCGAGAATCTCCAAAACATTAGAACCGAGACATTTGGCTCGAACTCTTGGGGCGGTCTAGCACATCTCCAGCAATAAAACGATAAACGCTGTATCGCCTCTTTCGACGATAAATCGCCCTATATTGTACCATTCTCATCCCATACAGTATGCTGTGAAACCTGATTTTTGATTATTTATCTCTACCACTTTTCTTTACTGTGGAATATTTAAAAGATAAACACCCCATTTAAAATCCTTGTATACTAAATTGTAAATACCTGGCTGAAGGCCCTCGGGCGATGGCCAGTTGCAAGTTCTCGAACTTGCAACAAATTTCGTTAAAAATAAAAAAATAAAAATAACATCACAGTGATGAATATGCACGGCTCAAAAGATTGGTGTGTTTCGTTCTCATTAGTCATACAATCATAATCAGTCTATAAAAATCCATCAATGAAAACAGTCTCTCAGTGGGTATCGTGTCTTTGTACCTGTTTCATGATGAAAGTCAATCCACTCACCGTCATCAGACTTTTAATGACAACATTTGAAGTTCTTAATCTTGTTGAAACTCCTGTGAATAATGACGAACGCCAATTGGGGGATACGTTCCAAAAGATATTAATTCAATCCATAGAGGAATACAATGGCGTTGAAATGATTGAAGAAACATCTCTGGATTTCCAAGAACCCTATAAAGATATAGAAATGATGGCGATTGAAGATAAAAATTTCAACCACGTACTAAAGAATCTTCTGAAAGTTGCTCGGAAGATGAGGAACCCATAGATTTCGAATATAAACGGAGAGCGGTTGAATACTGGAGAAGTTGAACAAAAAAAAAATCTCTCTGTAAAAAATATTGCACATCGATTTAAAAAGGTGACATCGAGGCGGCAATTACGACGCTGGGCACACCAAATGAATAAAGGAGGAACATGTATGGAGAAATTGAAACGTATTTCGGAATACACATTGAAAAATATGAGATATGCTCTTGATGCGGGATTGATAGTTCACGATATTAACTTACGGAGGTGGGCGCTGCCAGCATAGAAAGAAATTGAATTCGGAGACGTTCGTTTTGCGGCTTCACCATGGTGCCTGCATCATTTTAAAAAGACACACCATATTACGTTCCGGAAGATTAACAAATTCGTTACGCGGAAAACATTGGAGAATCGAGAAACTTTACAAAAACAATCAGAAGAATTCCTACAGAAAGTTCAGTCTTATTTCCCTACTTATGGCCCAGAAAACATCTATAACTCTGATCAGAGTGGTTTACAATTGGAGATTCATTCAGGGCGAACATTAGCTGAAGAAAGTACTAAACAAGTCGCGTGTATAATACAATAGATAACTTCAACAACACATACTTATATGATACAACCCACAATTTCTGCTGATGGAAAATTACTATCACCTCTCTTTCTGGTTTTGAAAGAACCTTCTGGAACTTTTGGCCCAATAGTGGAACAGAATCCTTTTCGACCATCCAATGTTTTCGTCACGGCTTCAAAATCGGGGTAACTTACTTCAGGTGATATAACATTCAACGCATAAGAACAATGAGATTTTCTGTACACTAACTACGATTATTGACAATTATTCAAATTTTCAGAGCATTTCAAAACCTGGTTGAAGGAAGTATTTTCCCCCAACGTAGGATCTAAAAGTCTACTGTTGATAGATTCGTGGTGTGGGCAATGTCCTCAAGCAGTACAACAAGCGACTCCTCGAAATAAAGAATTATTGAATATGTTGATACCGAAGGGTACCACTGGGAAGATTCAACCTCTCGATGTTTATGGTTTTAGAATATGGAAAAATTATGTTCGTCATTTTTCGGATACGGTTGCTCCTCTTGACTATGACATTAATTTACATTCGAGGAATAATATAATCTCTCTATATTATAAAATTCCAAATCGACTTCTGTTAAGACATGAAATGGTGATAATTGCGGGCCATAAGGGTCATGAGGGTCACGAGGGTAATAGATGTGCTAAGGGTCACGAGGGTCATAGAGGTGCTAAGGCTCATAGGGGTGTTAAGAGTCATAAGGGGTATCATAAGGGTCACGAGAGTCTCAAGGGTCTCAAGGGTCATAGGGGCCCTAAGGGTTATAAGGGTCATAGGGGTGCTAAGGGTCATAAGGTTCATACAGCGGCTAAGAGTTATGAGGGCCACAAGGATCACAGATGTACAAACGGTCTTAAGGGTCACGAAGGTCATAGNAACAACACATACTTATATGATACAACCCACAATTTCTGCTGATGGAAAATTACTATCACCTCTCTTTCTGGTTTTGAAAGAACCTTCTGGAACTTTTGGCCCAATAGTGGAACAGAATCCTTTTCGACCATCCAATGTTTTCGTCACGGCTTCAAAATCGGGGTAACTTACTTCAGGTGATATAACATTCAACGCATAAGAACAATGAGATTTTCTGTACACTAACTACGATTATTGACAATTATTCAAATTTTCAGAGCATTTCAAAACCTGGTTGAAGGAAGTATTTTCCCCCAACGTAGGATCTAAAAGTCTACTGTTGATAGATTCGTGGTGTGGGCAATGTCCTCAAGCAGTACAACAAGCGACTCCTCGAAATAAAGAATTATTGAATATGTTGATACCGAAGGGTACCACTGGGAAGATTCAACCTCTCGATGTTTATGGTTTTAGAATATGGAAAAATTATGTTCGTCATTTTTCGGATACGGTTGCTCCTCTTGACTATGACATTAATTTACATTCGAGGAATAATATAATCTCTCTATATTATAAAATTCCAAATCGACTTCTGTTAAGACATGAAATGGTGATAATTGCGGGCCATAAGGGTCATGAGGGTCACGAGGGTAATAGATGTGCTAAGGGTCACGAGGGTCATAGAGGTGCTAAGGCTCATAGGGGTGTTAAGAGTCATAAGGGGTATCATAAGGGTCACGAGAGTCTCAAGGGTCTCAAGGGTCATAGGGGCCCTAAGGGTTATAAGGGTCATAGGGGTGCTAAGGGTCATAAGGTTCATACAGCGGCTAAGAGTTATGAGGGCCACAAGGATCACAGATGTACAAACGGTCTTAAGGGTCACGAAGGTCATAGAGGTACTAAGGGTCATAGGGGTGTTAAGGGTCATAAAGGAGCTAAGACTCATAAGGGTCACGAGGGTCATAGAGGTGCTAAGGGACATAAGGATCACGAGGGTCAGAGAAGTGCTAAAAGTCATAGGGATGTTAAGTGTCATAAGGGTTATAGAGGAGCTAAGGGTCATAAGGGTCACGAGGGTCTCAAAGGTCACGAGGGTCACAGGGGCTCTAAATGTCATAAAGGTACTAAGGATCCCGAGGGTCATAGGAGGGCTAAGGGTGACGGGGGTCTTAGGAGCGCTGAGGGTCACGAGGGTCATAGGAGTGCTAAGGGTCACGAGGGTCATAGGGGTGGTAAGGGTCATAAGGGTCATGGGGGTTCTAAGGGGGCTGCCCATATATGGGGGGGTACCTATATATGGGGGTGCCCATATATGGGGGGTACCTATATATGGGGGTGCCCATTTATGGGGGGTGCCTATATATGGGGGTACCCATTTATGGGGGGTGCCCCTATATGGGGGGGAATTATACATATGTGGCCTCTTATGGTAAAGTATGTATAAAGCTATCGGAAAAACCCTCCCGGTCACACCCACTCGGTCACACGGGGAGGGGAGAGCGAGTGAAGCGAGCGGGGTGGGGCAAAGCCCCCCTGGGGTTGGCGAGCGGAGCGAGCAGGGGTCGTAGCCCCCTAGTAAAGTTACAATCTTTAGTTCATAATCAGTTGTCTTCACCAAGATATCAAAATTTATTTCGTTATGCTTGGTTCCAGAGTAGTTCTGTTGTTAAGAAACCGGAGGAATTTGAAGATCCTGTGGATTTTGCATTTGATCAATCCTCTCATCCACACTGTGACATTGAAGGCTTTTTCAATATTGCAGTAGTGAGATGCTCATGGTGTAAAAAATCACTTTGTTTCCATCATTTTTTTTTTATGCACACCATTTTTGTACGAATTACGATCCTTGATATTATCTATTTTGCGTATTGACTGTAACGAAAATGAAACTGATAAATAAAGAATAGTTGGTTAAAAAATGAATGATCTAATCTCCAGTAATAATGCTAATTTCTTAATTAGGTTACTTCGTATTGTCTCATGACCTTTCAAATAGGAAGAATTCTATCAAATTTTGAGCAATATTTTTTCTTTATCAGAAAAATGACTCCTCGCGGAGGTAGTTTTCTCCCCCAGTTTCACCACCTTCTTATCATTCCCCACAAGCTTTTTTTATACAGCAAATAAATAAAAAATACCCAAATTACAGAAAATAAATTTTTTGCGTGGGCAATTTTGAAAAAAGGAAAACGTTGAATTATCGTGCTTCGTATTCTCATATGCTCTTTCAAATTCAACAAAATTCCATCAAATGCTGGAGAATATTTTTTTTTATCAAAAAAAAACTTCACGCGGGTAGTTCATCCCTTCAATTTCAGCTCTCGGGAATGGTTTCGATCCTCATTTCCATCATTTCTCATGAATTTCCTTTTATACTATGGAACATTCGTCCAAATACTCTGCTTATATGTCCAATTGGAAAATCACTCCCAGAGGTGGTCAACTTTAGAGGGCGGTTTCACCCCCTAAAACCGAAAGCGGGCCGATTAAAAAAATTCGCATCTTTTATTGTTTAGTCCTCTATAATATATATAAACTTCATCAAAATCGGAGGCGGACACCTACCTAGTGTTCCTTATAAGTATGGGCGAGACACATGTATGCCGTGGCACAGAATGAACCCTGGCCCCGAACGCAGTAAAAATAAATTGAACAAGAATAAAATAAAAATGATGGGGAAAAATTATCAAAACCCAATCCAAAATAAAGACAAGAAAGTTTTTAGCGCACATTTTTTTTATCGTTATTTTACATCGCTTCGACCCGGTTAGGATATACTGCGATGATGATCAAGACTTCAAATGGTTAGATCGCACCATTTTACCTGGCCGGGATTTGAACTCGGAACCTTTCGCATGTGAGATAACGAACTTACCCACTGCGCCAAGCCAACGGGGTATTTTGATCACATTAAAAATTCATCGTAATTTTGAAGACTTCGTGGGTAAAACCGTCATCATAGGATGGAAGAGGCGGGAATATTTTTCACCCAGAAAATTAATTTATTTGAATCAAATAAATAGGTTTATTTTAAAAGTTCCAATTTTTTTTTTATTGAAAACAAACATTTATTCGAGACTAGTTTCACTAAGCCCTACTGGCCAAACAAATCGTCAGAATCAATTTATTCGCCATTTAGGCCTTGTTGCGCCAAGCCTAGTTAAGAACCTCGTCCGTTAAATATCGAAATAAATAAAAATAATCTGCGGATCAATTTTGATCGAATGTTCGAGAAAAGTATTTCAACGAAAAACGTAGCATATCGATGTGTCATCATTATTTACCAATAAGCGAGATACGCGATTGCGTATCCGCCAAAAAAAGGTTTGACCGACTGAGCAAAACATCAGGCCGAACGCACCGCGTATCTATACACGAAGCAACTACCCCCTCCACTACCGCCGAAACACATTTATTGAATAAAATGAAAACGTGATACCCTACGAAAAAAATTGCCTTAGTTACATCACATAAATCGGCCACGAACTTTCCATTGATATCACTATTTTCTTTTTCGACTTAATATTAAGGAAATTACGCGCATAGCAACGGGATCATATCCACATTCTCGCATTTCACATTATCTCTGAACAGGGTGAAATTTCGTTTTCGAAGTTGGTAGCAGTGCGCTCTAACCTCACGCGCAGAGGAGGGAGATTTGAATAGCGCATTACTCTTTCTCTCTCCTTCTTGAATTCTATTGATTTGCATTTTTTAGACTCATCATCGACTTATTGTAAAAATTAATGAAAAATTAATGAACAAGGTCATATAGCACTGTATACTGCATAGAAAATTTTCCCTTATCCTCGATTAATTTAGATTTTCAACTCAGTCCGTGAATAACATGTGGGCGAGTTTATTTCGGAGCATGAATTATAAATAAATTTAGGAAACAAATACCTTTTTTTCTTACAGCAGAAGTGATTGAAAATAGTTTCTGTTGCGCGGAAAAAAATCAATTCGATTCATACGAAAATGAGCGTGTACTCGTTTTGGAAAAATGACTGAAATCTCCCAAAAAAACAAAAACAAATGTTTTTGCAAAACAACTGCGCCAAGAAAAAATTTTGTGGGGTCGTTTCTGGAAAGAAGAAACATTTTTTCTGGAAACCACAAGTCCCATAGAAATTTTGCAAAAAATAAACAAATAAAAATCAAAGCCAAGTCAAGAAATGTCCGATGCATCATGGAATGTGCTATCAGATTATTATGGGGAGGATAGCTCTGAATAGAAGGATTTTTAAAAAAATCTTCATAAAATAAAAAATTCAGTAGAGACAGGATTGAAAGTTCTTGGTGCGGAGTTTTCCAACTCATTGTCTCGTATCAATCTGTATCTTCTGATCCGCGCCAAGAACTTTGAATCCTGTCTCTACTGAATTTTTTATTTTATGAAGATTTTTTTGAAAATCCTTCTATTCAGAGTTATCCTCCCCATAATAATCTGATAGCACATTCCATGATCCATTGGACATTTCTTGACTTGGCTTTGATTTTTATTTGTTTATTTTTTGCAAAATTTCTATGGGACTTGTGGTTTCCAGAAACAAATGTTTCTTCTTTCCAGAAACGACCCCACAAAACTTTTTCTTGGCGCAGTTTTTTTGCAAAAATTTGGATAGTGTTGTAGTCACGAGTATTCAGGCATAGATAAACGGCGCGTTTATAATCCACCAATAACTTTTGAATATCGGCGTGACGTCCTACAACACAGCTAACTCCCGACACTCTTCCGAAGTCAGTAACAGTGGTACTAACTTTCCCACGATAATCTCCGCGTAAGTGGCTGAGAGAAATGGATCGACGAAAATCCCAACAGCAGATTCATGTAAAAATTATTTTCTCAGTCAACTATTGTTTATAAAATTTGAAAAAATTACAACAGGGACTCGAATGGTGGATGAGTCCATTTATGAAATCAAAAATGTGTTGGGATGGGATAAACAAAGTTAAAAAAAAAGATATTTGTGTGGCAGAGAGGGAAGTTGACTCGCGTGGAGCACAGCAGTATCGGACACGTTCTTGGTGACGGGACGCAACTGCGTCCCTTGATTCAAAGAAAAAGAATTTCAGAAAAAAAAAATCTTCGTTATCTCCACGGATTATTGAGTTAACGAGCTCCGGCTGCATTTATTTTTCTTCTTTTGCACTATACTTTTCGGTAAAAATAGAATGAAAACTGTAAAAATTTTGGGGCATTTTTTCATAACCTGAATTGGCGGTTTTGCTCATCAATTGCTTTCATTTTTTCCGTTACTTATTCTTCCACTATTTCCAATTTTATTTTGTTCATGTCACATGTCTCCATGAGTTAGGCGTGGATCTGCATACGATTGCTTTGCATTTTTTTGCGTCCGAACGAACGCATTGCAATCCTTGAATTTTCACATTATCTAATTTTGATTGGTAATGATACAGAATGGTCTGAAACGTAAAAATACGGAGTTTGGCGACCATGTCTACCACGTATGTGACCACGTCCACCACCATCTTCTCGGTGGTCAAATTAAAAAAAATTGAGTAATTAAGTGCCTTAAGTATTTACAAAAAATCTGAAATTTTGTCAGATTATAAGCCCAATTGATCCAATAGTTTTTGAGAAAAAGCGATTCATTTTTAAATCGTTTGCCGCAAATATCTTCAAAACTAGGGGACTAATTTCGATTTGTTTTCAAAATATTCATTTCGATGCCTTCTATCTAAATGAATCAAAACATATATACCCATCCAAACTCTAACTTAAGCAAAAATCGAAATATCGATTTGAAATTTGGACAGAAAATATTCATACCTGCTCATGCGAAGTATTCAAAACATTGAAATTTTAACAGCACACATAGAGGTGGTAGTAACCATCTCAAAATTTTGCTGCTAGTTAATGTTGGGAAGCTATAAACTTTTATAACATTTCCGACCATTCAGAAGCCCGCCATCAATATATTAATGGCGAAAAAATATAAGACCTCACTCAGTGACATGCACACTGTTCCATGGCGCACTGTGATATGCTCGCTTTCCTCTGCTTGTTTTTGAATTCGACGAGTACATGTGACAGAGTTAAAGTAAGGGCCCCGACCATATTCCATGAAATAATAATAAAAAAAAAACATATATTCATGTTATACCGTCTTTTAAGCTATCTTGTGACAATAAACTATGAAATTTAAATGCGTTACTTTTTTTTCGGAATTTTGGGTGAATTGATCTTTCCCAAGAACTATTAAATATATCAATATAAAACTTGATATAGACGTGTTATTTGCCAATACTCAGAACTATCGGATTAAAATGTATAGGCCCCTGGCCATGTCAGATTTTTTGGCTTCACAACATTCTTAAACATTAGTATCAATTTTTTTCCCATAGAAATATATTTTCGACATCAAATAACCGTAAGAAGAATAAAATTTAATTTTTCCCAAAAATATGTTTCAGACATACCAAATAATCGTAAGGAGGATAAAATAGAATGCTTTGTGTTATCATTCATCATAACAACTACTTCTTAAGCTGCGGCTCCGGGGCGTATACACCCAGAACAATGATTTTTTATATTTCTATGCATTCAAAGAATGAATAAGTGGACAAGACTGTCAAAACCTAAAAAATCCAATCGCTGAGGAATTCAAAGGGGTGTAATAGAATACAAGTACTGCAAAAAAAACCATTAAGAAAAAAATCATTCTTCTGATGCTGGCTAGAGACAAATTCCAGAAAAAATCCAGCAAATGGTCTTCCAAGGTGCCCCACCTTAGGAAAAAATTCTGCCAACTTTGGAGACGATAATTGTGGAAATACAACAGTACATTAATTCAATAAAGAATATCTGATATGTATCGATATAATTCATATCTTTTCATACAATCTATCGCTCTTCATTCATGTATAAGTTTCAGTTATATTAATGAAATAATCAATAATACGTACTTACCGACTAAAGTTTTTTCGAACCAGAAGTCACAACCTCAAAATGATTTCACACTATATATATAAATATTCAATACCACCGAAATATTAAATTATTAGGACCTCAGATACACTATTACTCCATTTGACGTCGGCGTCGGACAACTGTCGGAAAAGTTTCACTCGGTTCTAGCGCTATTCATGGGTTTATAAAGACTCTTGTCAAAACCTGGAGGAGGGTTTGAAAGAAATCGGGTGAAAGAAAGAGAAGTGTGAGCGAGAGAGAGAGAGAGAGAGAGAGAGAGAGAGCGAGTGAGAGAGTAGCGGGACAGAGGGGGGGAGTGGTGGGAGAGAGNAGAGAGAGAGAGAGAGAGAGAGAGAGAGAGAGAGAGAGAGAGAGAGAGAGCGAGTGAGAGAGTAGCGGGACAGAGGGGGGGAGTGGTGGGAGAGAGACAAGTGAATGGTGTTCGATGTGTTGTACAACTAGGAGAAGAGGGAGTTGAGTGAATTTTACAGATGATAGTATTTCCTGTTAATCACATCTTACACATAGTGTGCTCCTATCATTTGAATCGAAATTTAATTTTTTCTGTATTGAGGGGTTATAGGGGAGAGTCGACTTGCACCGCTCGGCGGCAATACTGCTCACCAAGTTTTGACCATAATTGCGGAATTAATTTTTTGCTTTTTTTTCTTTATACGAATCATTTAATATTACGGTGTAATTTTCGAAGAAATTTCACTTCATCTACCACTTTGAATATAAAAAACATATAGCAAGGTTTAGAGGTCCTTACGATGTAAAATCTAGGGACCAGTAAATAGGATTTTTCATAGTTTTGAACTCCACATTCGTATGTTTAACTGTTGATTGTCGATTCGTGGCACTTCCTTCCTTCATTAGAGACCAGTGTAAACTTTTTATTCCCTTCCAATTAATAATTATTGTTAATTCTGTTTACACCACGCGGAGCCAGTAATATCGCTTGCTTGGTGCGGGTAATATCACTCGGTTGGTGGCCAGCAGTAACGTTGCAGCGCGAACATTACAGGTGGCAAGGTGAGCGTAATTGGAATTGGAAGGTGACCGATATTGGAATCGTACTGAACGTTATTACCCGACGGCAGGTAAAACCACTGGATAGGCCCCCACTTTCAATTTTCATTTACTTTGTAAATTTAGAAAAGGGTCAGATCTCTACACTGCAGAAATAACACCTTGAATAGTCAAGTGAAAAATTGAAGTCATTGTTTACATTTCGATTCAACGTTTTAAATAAAAAATTGCCATTTTTTCTTAGGTCAGCAGTGCACGTACACTCTCCCCTATAGTCGTTTCAATCTTTCACGTACGTAGAGACTAGTGGAGATGAAACAGCCATTGATTTGTTTATAGGGAAAAGTGAATTATCGAACGAAAGATAAATTTTATGAATTATATTTTCCGAAATTCACCCTCAAAATTTCTGGAAAAAATATTGAACAATTTCCAATCATATGCAATTTAAAGATATACCTTTTTGCTAACGATTTGCAGATTCATTTGTCATTATGGCCGTGTTAATCAATTTTAATAATAATATTACATTGGGGTTACGGTCACGGAAATGGTGAGAAGAGGGAATTCTTGTTAGGAAAACTGAAACAGTTGTTTATGTCTGCTGTAGGAGTTATAATACACAGGGTGTCCCACGACCGATCCCTTTCCTTCGAGGGTATTGAAGTGGATACTTTTTAAAGTGGAAAGTTTCACTTTCTGATTTGAGCACTTTGTTTTCAGTCTGACATTTTTATCTGTTGGTCTATTTCTCCTGATGTCAGGAGCACATATTGATTTCTTACAATTGTTCCAATTTTTTCCCCTTTTTTTTCCATTTCAAAGCGTTTGATGCCCACATATGCAACCATCTACGGCTGTACTCTCCCTTCTTGCCATATCACGCGCAAAATCATTGTCCAAAAAGCGGAAAAAAAGTGCTCAGATCCGAAAGTGGAAAGGGAACTTTCCACTTCAAGAAGCATCCTCTTCAATACCCTTGAGGGAAAGGATCGATCGTGGGACACCCTGTATAGAATGATTCTGTAAGAAATTTTCATGCCTCATAATAACATTTGGGCACTATTATGGAATTATCATGCCGCAAAAAAATAAATGTAGAGAGAAACACGGCAGATGGAAATAGACCGCTCCCGATCATCACTCAAAGCATATTCGAATTGTATTACCTTCTTAACAAATCTTTGCATATTACGTTGATAGTCATATTTTCACCACCACAATCTACTTCATTCACCCAACATTTCGCAAAATATGCTTACAATAAGGTTTCATTTTCATAATATTAGTGAATTTCTGTGCAGGATTTCCGCCTGGGCAACTGCTTCGAACTTCTACCGTATCAAAATAACACGATGGAATAAAGATTGGATCAGGCTTGATTCAAGATTGACTAAGACTGATCCAACCTGGACTCTCAAGGCTGAAACAAGCTGGAATGAAGATGGAAAAATGACTAAGTTTCCAAGGCTGGAGGTGCCAGTCTTAATCGAAACTTGGATCACAAGCCTCGATCAAACCTTTCATATGAGAATTGGATCCAGGCCTGCATCCCAAGCCTCGGCCGAGCCTAGGCGAATTTGATTAAGGCAATCAAGATTCATGAATCCAACAATTATTTCTCTCACCCAGACTTCATTTTATTCATGGTTTACAGGTCTGTTAAAAAAAAAACAACTGACTGGATATTAAACTTAGAAAGAAGTAAACGCACAACACGGAGAAAAAAAAATACCTTTCGATAGTCGTTTCTAGATGTCAAAAACTCCTGTTCTTAAGCTTTATCCTTGGTGGGATCATAAAAACTTACCAATTTTGGGATTGTTTTGAAGAATCAATATTTTCTAAAATTAATGCAGAATTTTCTTAATTTTAGAAAATTTTCAGATTGAACTAAACAATTGCGGCTGAGGTATTTAAAGGGCGTAAGAGCCCTATACATAGGGAGGAGTGCCCAAATATCGGGATTTTCAGATGTGATGAGGGGAGATTTTGCAAAAAGAGGGAGGGGGTGTAGCATCTCACCTACAACGCTACATAATGGATGATTGATGGGTGATACGATACATCATGGATGATTGACGGGTGAACGAAAACTCTCGACCCGTCTCACTCGCTCCTATTGTGTCACGCGTATATCTCGGACTTAATTCCACCTACGGAATTCGGGCGTCTTGCAAATTCAGAGACACCTCAATAAGTCAGTCTGGCGCTAATCGCCAAATACTTAGCGAGTCGACCACCCGACTTTTACGTTACATCTTTACTTCTGTATATATATTCTTTGACGTCTTGTAAATATACTGTGATTAATTAACATAATCGCATTTATTAGTGAATTGAATCTTCCCATCACAACCTCAATTCCTACGAGGGGGGGGGGTTGTGCATTGAGAATTCACAACCAAAAAAATTCAGTTCGCGAGTTTTTCAAAAACACAACCTCCGTTCCTCCCTTCAGTGTTCAATAAAAATTTGCTATCTCTCTTAGTTTCGGAGAGATTTTTCAAAAACTTACCGACTCAATTTTTTTGGTTGTGAATTCTCCATGCACAAGTCCCCCCATCCCCCTCCCCCAAATTTTCATAAAAATTCGCTATCTCTCTTAGATTCTTAGATATTTTTGAAAAACTCACCGACTCAATTTTTTCGGTTGTGAATTCTCAATGCACACCCGTCTCTCACCCCCCAAATTTTCGTAAATATTCTTTATCTCTTTTAGTTTCGGAGACATTTTTTAAAAAGCCCAACCATAACCCACCCTTTCATAAAACACCCCTCTTTGCAAAACCCGTCTCTTTACAAAACTCCCCCTGTGTATAAGCGCACCCCCCCCGATATCGCTACCCCCTTTTTGCAAAATTCCCCCTCAAGAATTGAAATAAATTTCTAGATTTTTGAAAATAGTTTTTCTAAAATTCATTATATTTTGGCTTGAAATTAATTCCAATTTTGATCATAAATTGTAAACGATTTTTTCCTAAAACTTGGAAAAAAGTTTCTAGATTTTAGAAACCTGAAGGGTAGAAACCATTGTTTCTAAAATTTAGAAACATTTTTTTAAAGCTAATCCACTTTTTTTCTCTGTGGATGTGATACCCCTTCTCTTCCCATTTTATTTGTTTTTTATGGTTTCTTCTTTTCAATTTCATTTTCCAGCATGAGATAAATGATTATACCAATATACGAAATGATATCCACCTCCACAAAAGAGAAGATATTTAGTCAAACGATGTCCTATCTTTTCATTTGTGATTGAATAAATTTAAATTGGAACGAGGATGAAACAAGGCTGGATGGAACATTGACGTCTACCCTTGAATAAATTTTGGGTTCGACAAGGGAATAAAGGTGATGCGGCGACTGATCCTATTGATGAGTTTAGAGTTCCGTACACTGACTTTCGCGCTGAATTTAAATCTTATGAAATTAGAGAGACGACCAGGAAAATTGGGGCACAAGGAACGAATGAAAAAAAAAGAAGGGGGCTGAATACTTTGACCTCTTTTTTAAGGCCTCTGCAATGCCCTGGTACCAGAAATGCAAACTCTCAGGGTAGGCTATCATTACCGTAAATCACGTCAGAGCTAATCATTACCACCTTTCAGCATCCTTGACTACAGTAGGAATTACCAACGACCCTAGTTGCTCTTGCGGAGCAGAAAACCGAACATTTGATCATGTTCTATGGCACTGTTCTAAGTACGAACAGCAAAGGGCTAAGCTGTTAGGTAGACTGATCAACTAGAAATGTTCCAAACCCTTTACCACCAAAAAATTCGCATATGCAACTGACCAAAAATATATTAGGGAAATGTGTAAATACGTGCAAGACTGTAAACTACAAATATAGAGATTGTATATTATACTGTTACGTATTTGCCCTTTTCCTACCTCTCAACCACCTTCATGTACGATCGTCTCTTTCTTTCACGTTACTCTTTTATCTTGTTTTCTAGTCCGCGGACGCGTCAATTCTTTTTGTATTTCTTTTTATTATTTATTTCGCCCCAAAATCTTTAATAAACAGTTAGTTATTATAAAATGTGCCCATTCTTTACAATACTATTGATATAGATTGTGACGTATTTCGCACCTCTGTAGAACGATACGAAGATACGCAGCCCTCAGCGACCAAAACAAAAAATTAAATAGTTGGGCACCAGCACGTGTGAAACGTGTAAAAATCACAAACTCAAAATATCAACAAAGTCCGCGACGAAAAGAACGACTGCCGACGGCTCAGCATCAACTGCGGTGGCGGCTGGGTTCCACAAAATGTCGTCCTATAAAATTCTGAAATGACTGGATTTTCGACTTATTCCACATGAATCACAAAAATCCGAAATTACGGGGAATAAATAGTTTTTATTCAAATACCAATAATTATGCAGTACTTGGTCGATATTCACAACCAAATGGCTGAATGAAAGCACTGTGCGATGAATTCCTGAAATAGTTGAACTCTAGAATAAATTTCTTTCAGACATAGATTTATTCGGACAATTTATTTATCTGACACGGCTTGGTGCAACCGGCCGTAAGACGATTTAGGAATTCGCCGTAGAGTGTTTTCATTCAACCGCTCAGTTGTGAACACTGACTAAATACTTCATAATTAGTGGTGTGTTATTGACAAATAGTCA
Source organism: Diachasma alloeum (assembly GCF_001412515.2). NCBI lineage: Eukaryota > Metazoa > Arthropoda > Insecta > Hymenoptera > Braconidae > Diachasma > Diachasma alloeum. The sequence continues at coordinate 150,575 of NW_021680450.1, read as the reverse complement.
TCATACATCGATATAACACGTTTCTTGGTGAAATACCTTCAATGAATTTTCGATCAGAATTGACCGACAGATTATTTTTATTTATTTCGATACTGAGGACTTTCTCAACTGGGCTTGATGCAACAGGGCCTCAGAAAATTTCTTTATTTCTAATAAATTTATTCTTTGAATTGAATAAATATTCATTTGATACTAATAATTTATTATCGCTTTGTGCTGCATGCACGAAAAAATTTAATAGAAAAACCTATCGAATTCGTTAGAAAATTCTATTGAATTTCTATCAAACTTTCTATTAGTTTTTGGCTGATTCTATTGACATGTTCACTAGAAAACATTCAATAAAAAAAGTCAACAGAATTCGATTGTTCTATATAACTTATTCTTTTCATATATTTTCTATAGACTTTGTTCGACTCAACTTTTCCAAGTTCTTTTCATTCTATTTTTCTTTTCTTCTCATCAAAAGAATCGAACGAAAATTTGAGCCGAGGAAATGCTCTAAAAAATATCTCAATAGAATAAGAGCAGATCCACGTCAAAACGCAAGGCCAAAAAAGTCGATCTCACGGATTTTCTCGCCGATTTTTTTCCTTAAAGTTGGTCTCAATGCGAACATTTAAAAAAAATCACCCAAAAATATTGAAAATTAAGGAAGTTATGATTTTTTGAAAATTTTTCTTTTTTTTCGATGCATATGTTCAGGTAATTTTTCTGTTCAAGTTTTCAGCAATATCTAATGCGGGTTTGGAGGTATCAAATGGCGGTTTTGCACATGAAATATAAATAGAAAAACCTTGAAAATGAGCCGTCATTCGATGTATCCCATTGTTAGTTAAGGGTTTTATGCAACAAAACGTGTTTTTTATTCAATCACAATTATCTCAAAAACATCATTTTTTAAAAATCTGAAATTTTCAGCAAAAATCATTAGTAAGATGATGAAAATTCTGGCGGCAATTAAAGTTATTACTTCGCAGTGGTTGACTGCATTTTGATGGGTGAAATAAGCATGTTGCTGGAAATCTGAGGAAAATGTGACCTAATTTTCCTTAAATCAAGATGTGGATGCTGATGATCTCTTTGTCAATTCTTTTCCTCAAAGTAGATCTTCAGACGAACATTTTGAAAAAAAATCATTGGAAAATATCGATAATTAAGGGAGTTATGATTTTTTAAAAATTATTTTCTTTTTTTAATCAATGAGTTTGTAGATGATTTTCGAATTATCGTCGAATTATCTTAGGAATGAGTGGATTTTCAGAAAAATACTGGCGAATAACAAGCTTTCGTTATAATTCTATCTACTACCATTCGATTTTATCATTTTACCAAGAGTCATAAGATGGGAGAGATAGTGGATAAGGAAATTGAGTTTGTTTCTTGCTGAAAATAATGACAAATCTCTGAAGTGAATCCTTTTATTATTCTCCTTATTAATAATCAAAATATAAATTTCAGGTGCTTTTCATGAGTTGAAAATTGAGGAATTTGCGGGAGATGGAATTTTCGACGTGTTTAGGAATGGTAAATGTGTTGAACCTCGATCTCTTTAGAGTTACTTCACACAAACGTTCGTAGTCGATGATTTATTTTGAAACTGTCAGTCTCGGCGAAAAACACTGAACGTTTAAGCAAATGCTTCGGAAGAGCCGTGTGCAGCCACATTCAGTTCAATGAGAAGGTACACTAGGGATTTACATGATCAGAGGGTTTTGTGTGGCGAAAAATATGAATGACCCGAAAGGAAGACTATTTCTTTCTTTTGGAAGGAAATCACGTAAGTTTATTGATTTAAAAAGAGAAAATAATTTTAAAAAAATCATAACTCCCGTAATTATCGATATTTTCCAATGATTTTTTTTCAAAATGTTCATCTGAAGATCTACTTTGAGGAACAAAATCGACAAAGAGATCCTCAGCACCCACATCTTGATTTAAGGGAAATTAGGTAACATTTTCCTCAGATTTCCAGCAACATGCTTATTTCACCCATCAAAATGCGGTCAACCACTGCGAAGTAATAACTTTATTTGCTGCCAAAATTGTTATCATCTTACTGAGGATTTTTGTTGAAAATTTCGGATTTTTAAAAAATGAGGTTTTTGAGATAATTGTGATTGAATAAAAAACACGTTTTGTTGCATAAAACTCTTAAATAACAATGGAATACATCGAGTGGCGGCTCATTTGAAAGGTTTTTCTATTTATATCTCATGTGCGAAACCGCGATTTGATACCTCCAAACCCGAATTCGATATTGCTGAAAACTTGAAAAAAAAAATCACCTGAAAATATGCATCGAAAAAAACGAAAAATTTTCAAAAAATCATAACGTCCCTAATTTTCAATATTTGTGGGTGATTTTTTTGCAAAATATTCCCATTGAGGCCAACTTTTAGGAAAAAAATTGGCGAGAAAATCTGTGAGATCGACTTTTTTGGCCTTCCGTTTTGACGTGGATCTGCTCATAAGTTATATAGAAAAATTAAATTCTATTGACTTTTTCTACTAAATATTTTCTATTGAACATTTCAACAGAATCGGCCAGAAACTAACAGAACATTTCAATAGAAATTCAATAGAATTTTCTAATGAATTCGATAGGTTTTTCCATTAATTTTTTTCGTCCGTGTGATAATAAACCCATAGCAGGTTCTCGTAATAAAAATAATAAATCTAATAAAATAGATCAAGTTAACGACTATCCTGACTATACCCTTCTTTCTTTCAAAAAAATGAACAAGAGGGAAAAAGGTATATTCATTTGACCCTCCCCTCTCCCCTAATAGAAAAATCTTGAACGATAAGACGTTTTAAAAGTCTAAAAGTCGTAAGGGTTAAATGGGAGAAAGCAATGACGTCACGATCACTGCACTCATTTCCCCATTTCCCATTCGACCCCTACGCCCCCCTTTCCCATTTGACCCCTATGACTTATTAAAATTAAATTCTCCAGCATGCACATTGCCCCAGTCTCCCCTAATAATTATTGCATATATTTCTTTCAATTTTTTCTGAGTCAATTTTATTTGCAAACGCATAATATCGTTAGTTGTATAGAAAAGTAACGTAAGTGCCAAAATACGAGAATTCAATAGAAAAAGAGAAACAAAAAACAAATATGGGAACTGGAATTAAAAATTCAAAACTTCTGGTATGAGGACATTTTTTGGCACTGACGTTAGTCTTCTATACAGCTAACGATATGTTTTGCTAACGAGGTTAAAAAGTTTTTAATTTTAAAAACAGTGGAAGAAATTTCCATTCAATGGTTTCATTACCATGGAGACGATGGTGAAAGAACGTCGTATGGACCAGAGTGAGAGGTGTAACCAAAAATTGGATCAGAATTTCAAATAAAGATTTTTATTTGATTTAAAAGGCCTATTTTTGCTTTCGAATGGATGCTTTGTAATCGTTCAAAAATAAGTTTCCAAATTTTTGTGTCAGGGTAATTAAATATGTTCTAAAATGTCTAAATATGCGATTTTTAGATGGTGTCTGTATAAATGTATGTAGGTATGTATGTATGTGTGTGTACTTTTTTTCATTTTTTTTCGCAATTTTCTTTACAGAAGCTTGATGAAATTTCATGACTTAAATATTTCATGGATATGGACATTGATAGGCTCTATTCATCGACACCAATTAAAGTTGAATTATTCATAGATTTTGTAAAATATTGGTATTTTTTCAAAAATCCATTTTTCGACGGTCAGTCCAAAAATTTTTTTATCAGAATGAGATGAATCATGGCTTAAAAAATTTGTATTGATAGCCTTTTGATTCTATCAGAATATGATGCGGATCGCATCTATCACTGTTGAGCTACAGCATATAGTGTGTGAGATTTTATTTTTTATTTTTTTCATGATAAACTAGAAAAATTAACAGTCATATCAATGAAATCATGGCTCAAAAAAATTGTTTTGATGCTTTCTCGATGAAGTGCAAAGATGATAAAAACAGCATTACTATTTATTAACTTGCATAGTAGCAATATGAAACTTTAGGTCATATGGGGTCATATATGGATTACATGAGGCCATATAAAAGTTGTACGGTGTCATATGGGCTCATATGGGGTTATATGGAGGTCATACGGGGTCATATGGTATTATGGGATCATACAAAGATCACATCAGCTCATACAATAGTCATATGGGAGTCATACGGGATCATATGGAGTGATATGCAGTCATGCGGGCTTATATAGGGTCATGTGGGGCCACATAGATGACACATGGAGCCAGATGGGGTTATATAGGGGTTTTATGGGCTCACAAAAGAGTAATATCGGGATCATAAGAGAATCATATGGGTGTCACTCTTCAAAATAATAAAAATGAGAGTAATAAATTTTAAAAATAGAGAATCCATTGGGAAGCATATTACTAATTTGTTAGCAACATAAACTATACCCATATACAGAAAATGCGATTATCCACTTGTTTCTGGGTGTGATCATCATATAACTCTCATTCCGTGAAAAAATGACAAATGTTGAATATTTATATGAAAAAAGTTGACTTTGGGAAACATGCTACCGAAGTATTTGTTTATGGCCATCTATTTAGGACCCATGCATCGTAGATGCTAGAGGTGTCGGACCAAAATATAATAAATGGAATTTACCTCGGGTAAAGGGGGCAGAAAATTTTTAATGTTGAAGAAATACCTTTCGACGTATATTTTATTGCTGTCTATGTAAGGCGATGTGTAATTTTTAATCAGAAACAGACGTTTCTGGAATCCTTTATTTTCTAGCCCTTTGCCACTCCGGGCATTATAAAAAAAAACGCTACGTCTGACGGATTTGGGAATTACTTGACCAGAAAAAAATTCCCATTTTTGCTATATTTTTTGCATTTCTCCCACTTTAAATTTTATTGAAAAATCAAGGACTTTTGGGTAGAGAGTATCTCTCAGAGGGTCAGTTGTTAGTGTTCTGCCAAATATCAAGCCCTATCAGACATTCTTCTCCTCTGTACAAAATGAATGTTTTCAAGGATAAACTCTTCAGAATTATAGAACGTGGAGGTGATGATAATTGTTTGTTCAAATGTTTGGCATTTGCACTCAGAAAGCGCAGTGTTCCACTATTCATCAAACAATCGTTCGGCATGTGATTTCTCGGTGATCTACAGTATACAGGGTATTTCAGAAGTACATGTACATCTGAACACCCTAGGATCAGGGGGTGATTCTGAGCAGAAAAGTCCTTTTGCACTTTTTGATCAGACTCACCCCTAAAAAGTTATTGGCAATTAAGGGTGGGCAAATGGGGAGTGATTTTTAAGCGGGCGCACATCCATGTGATATGCAGCATATGTGTGTGTGCCCGCCCCACCATTCTACGAGACAAAAGAGCGCAACGATATTGCTCTGTCTCTCT
>NW_021680450.1:142213-142396 GCF_001412515.2 Diachasma alloeum | reverse complement strand
AATTAATATTAAGGAATAAAACCAATGCTGTTCGATGGAGAATTAAATTCCCCATGCGTCAACCCCATTTCATTCCTTAATCTCGGTAATCAAAAAATTAAAACTGCGACGAAAGTCGCGGCGCTATGAAAAACTCAATGGTTTCTCGGTGCAGTGACTCCCGACAACTCGCCCGCTAATTAA
>NW_021680450.1:141950-142032 GCF_001412515.2 Diachasma alloeum | reverse complement strand
TTTCATTCCTTAATCTCTGTAATAAAAAAATAAAAACTGCGACGAATTTCGGAGCGCTATGAAAAAACTAATGGTTTCTCGG
>NW_021680450.1:141562-141666 GCF_001412515.2 Diachasma alloeum | reverse complement strand
CTCCCCATTAATTCGCCCGCTAATTAAAAAATCGTCTCTCCCTTCCTAATTAACATTAACGAATGAAACCAATGCTGTTCGAAGGAGAATTAAATTCCCCATCC
>NW_021680450.1:140510-141298 GCF_001412515.2 Diachasma alloeum | reverse complement strand
AATGCTGTACAATGGAGAATTAAATTCCCCATTCTTCAACCCCCGTTTCATTCCTTAATCTCTGTAATAAAAAAAGAAAAACTGCGATGGAATTCGCGGCGCTATGAAAACCCAATGGTTTCTCGGCGCAGAGGGCTTCCCCATTAATTCGCCCGCTAATTAAAAAATCGTCTCTTTTCCCCTAATTAATATTAAGGAATGAAACCAATGCTGTTCGATGGAGAATTAAATTCCTCATCCTTCAACTCCTGTTTCGTTCCTTAATCTCTGTAATAAAAAAATAAAAACTGCGACGAAAGTCGCGGCGCTATGAAAAACTCAATGGTTTCTCGGCGCAGTGACTCCCGACAACTCGCCCGCTAATTAAAAAATCGTATCTCTGCTCCTAATTAATATTAAGGAATGGAGCGGCAGTTGAAGCATAGAGAATTTAATATTCCATCGGACAGCATTGGTTGCATTCCTTAATGTTACTTTGGAGCAGAGATACGATTTTTTAATTAGCGGGCGAGTTGTCGGGAGTCACTGCGCCGAGAAACCATTGAGTTTTTCATAGCGCCGCGACTTTCGTCGCAGTTTTTATTTTTTTATTACAGAGATTAAGGAATGAAACGGGGGTTGAAGGATGGGGAATTTGATTCTCCATCGAACAGCAGTGGTGACATTCCTTAATGTTAATTAGGAGCAGAGATACGATTTTTTAATTAGCGGGCGAGTTGTCGGGAGTCACTGCGCCGAGAAACCATTGAGTTTTTCATAGCGCCGCGACTTTCGTTGCAGTTTTTTTC
>NW_021680450.1:139948-140254 GCF_001412515.2 Diachasma alloeum | reverse complement strand
GTTTTTCATAGCGCCGCGACTTTCGTCGCAATATTAATTTTCTTATTACAGAGATTAAGGAATAAAACGGGGGTTGAAGGATGGGGAATTTAATTCTCCATCGAACAGCATTGGTTTCATTTCTTAATGTTAATTAGGTGCTGAGATACGATTTTTGAATTGGCGGGCGAGTTGTCGGGAGTCACTGCGCCGAGAAACAACTGAGTTTTTCATAGCGCCGCGACGTTCGTCGCAGTTTTTATTTTTTTATTACAGAGATTAAGAAATGAAAGGGGAGTTAAAGGATGGGAAATTCAATTCTTCATC
>NW_021680450.1:139344-139658 GCF_001412515.2 Diachasma alloeum | reverse complement strand
GAGCATTTAATACTCAATAAGTGACACAAATTTTATCCCTTGGGGCCAGTTAGGGAGGGAGGAGTGAATTTTTTAAAGTGCGAAGAGATGGAAATAAAAAAAATTCAATTCAAAAATTCATTCCTCCCACCCTAACTGCGACTAATGATGAAATTTGTCCCAACGTGTTGAGCATTGAATACACAATGAGTGACACAAATTTCATCCCTCAGCACCTGTTAGGGAGGGAGGAGTGAATTTTTGAAAGAGCGAAGAGATTGAAAAAAAATTTTTTTTTCAAATGAATTCTCCAAAGTGCGGAGATTGAAAAAAAA
>NW_021680450.1:138293-138540 GCF_001412515.2 Diachasma alloeum | reverse complement strand
AAATTTCATCCCTTAGTCGCAGTTAGGGTGGGCGGAATGAATTTTTGAATTGAATTTTTTTTTTCCATCTCTTCGCACTTTTAAAAATTCACTCCTCCCTCCCTAAATGGCCCTAAAGGATACAATTTGTGTCACTTATTGAGTATTAAATGCTCAACATGTTGGTACAAAGTTCATCCCTTCGTCGCAATTAGGGTCGGAGGAATGAATTTTTGAATTGAAAAGAAATTTTTTTTTTCAATTTCTT
>NW_021680450.1:106874-133473 GCF_001412515.2 Diachasma alloeum | reverse complement strand
CAATATCGTTGCGCTCTTTTGTCTCGTAGAATGGTGGGGCGGGCACACACACATATGCTGCATATCACATGGATGTGCGCCCGCTTAAAAATCACTCCCCATTGGCCCACCCTTAATTGCCAATAACTTTTTAGGGGTGAGTCTGATGAAAAAGTGCAAGAGGACTTTTCTGCTCAGAATCACCCCCTGATCCTAGGGTGGTCAGATGTACATGTACTTCTGAAACACCCTGTATAGTGAGTGGGTTATAAGTACATTAGACATTAACAATAGTGCGAAGTATAAATCTGCGATGGGACGAATGAGAGAATACGCTTCACTGATTAAGTGTGGCACTGTCTCAAAATTTTAGGTGTATAACTTAATCTTTCCATTTTTTATCGATAAATATGTAACATTATAAAATATATAAATACTAGATCAATCCTCAAAATATCGTCCATCATTTTCAATGACCTTGCGCCATCGATCGGGCAACATAGAAATGCCATCGCGGAAAAACTTGCAGGCTTTGAGGCGATGAAGTCATCGACGAATTTTTGTATATCGGCCGGAGTTTGGAAGCGTCTTTCCTCCAAGGTGTGCTACATGGCCGGAGCAGATGGTAGTTGGAAGGGGCCAAGTCCGGTGCATAAACCGCGTGCGGGACAACCTCTCAGCCGAAGTTTAAAATCGTTTTCTGAGTCGCGTGAGCAACATAAAGTCGAGTGTTATCATAACCAACATGACTTTGGAAGTCATGTTGCTCCTAAGTAAATGGCCTCTTCTCATCAAGTACCTCGCTCAATTTGTTCAATTGTCAATTGTAGCGCTCTGCTGTAACTGTCTGACCCGTTTCCAAAAGTTCGTAATAGAGTGCACCCTTTATATCCCACCAGATGCAGAGGAAAACCTTCTTCATGTGAATTTTTTATTGGGGAGTGGATGTCGATGGTTGTCCTGTATTCACCCATGACTTTTTCCGTTTGGGATTAGCAATGATATTATATTTCGTAACGAGTGCAAAAAAGTGTTTTTTAAAAAACATTTTTTCACGCGTTACGAATAATATTTTTCATCACAATGTGGCGGAAATCTGACTTTTAGGCACGCGGAGCGTGCCGAAAAGTTCACTTTTCGTCACAGCGTGATGAAAAATATATTTTTCATCTCCCGTAACAACTTTTGACAAAAAATTTTTCTTCTGGCACTTGGCGAGCAACGAAAGGCACGTGTTCATGCGTTGGCCAAGGTTATGTCCAGTCAGTTCGTGTGGAACCCATCTTCCTACCTTTTGTATTTTTCCCATTGCGTGTAATCGTTTAGAGACTGCTGCTTGAGTAACGCCTAGCTGAGCTGCAAGCTCTTTTTGCGTTTGCGTTGAGTCTTTGTCGAGTAATTCTTGCAATTCAGCATCTTCAAATTTCAGAGGCTGTCCAGGGGATTCCCGATCACTGAGATCGAAATCACTATCTTTGAAGCGTTTATACAAATATCTATACGTATCATAAGACACAATATTACTTCCGAGAGTAGAACAAATCGAATCGTGGGCTCCAATGGCTTTTTTTCTTTGTTGGAACTCGTAGAGAATAGAGTGCCGAATATGCTGCGCATCGGTCGCCATTGTATATACTACTGTTTTGTGAAGTTCCACAGCTCTTCCAGGCAGGACATATAGCGTCTCCAAAACAGTACGGTTCACTCTTCAAAATCGCAAACGGACGCATAAATATTTAAATTTCAAATAAGACACCGCACTCAATGAACAAAAAAATGGAAAGATTAAGTTCTACACTTAATATTTGCATGTGAATATTATAGTTGAGTGTAGAGAACAAGATCAAGCTTACAACGCTCAATCTTATGAAAACCTTAAAGCAAAAACGCCCATCTATTTGCTTTCTACTGGAATGATGTCTGGAAATAAATCACCCGAAAAAAAGGCGATCTGAATCAGACCAAAAAATCGGTCTGAATCAAGCCGGACTCAATCATGCCGAGACTCGGCTTGTTTCATATCGAATTGACGGCATGAATTAAGTCGGACTCGGACAGATGCAAACCAGAACATCTGTCCGATTCAAGTCGATTTTTCGACTTGATTCAAACCGACTTCGAGTTGATTCAAACCGATTTGTCGATTTGATTCAAGCCGATTTTTCGGTTTGATTCAGACCGATTCTTCGGTTTGATTCAGATCGATTTATCGATTTGATTCAAACCGATTTGTCTCTAAATTCTCGATATACATTATTGATGAGGTCCCCTTGAGGAGCCTCATACATCGGGGGTGCGGGGTGTACTGAATTCTTTATGTAAACCCCCCCCCCTCCCGTAGTCGACTTAAGGGTCATACATAGGGGGTGGGGTGTGTACATCAAGAATTCAGCACACCCCCCCCCCTGTAGGAATCAATGTTGTTGAGGGATGTAACGATTCACTAACAAATGCGATAGTTATAAAACAATCTCAGTATATTTACAAGACGTAGACTATATACAAAAAATAAAAATAGATAATGTAAGGAGTAGGTGTTCACTTCTGAGTATTCGGCCGTCGGTGCCGGACTGAATATAATATTCGCAAAAGGCGAGAATTCGGATACGAATACAATAGGCGCGAGTGAGAAGTACACATTAGACGGTTGAGTGACAGAGCGATGATGTCACTGATGTCCAGTCGTCTCAACTGCACACATTGTTGTGTCCGTGTATTGACACGTGAGTGCGGATGTAGCGAGGCGCTACACCCCCCTCCCGTAGTCGACTTAGCTCGTCGGTGAGTTGTTCATATCTCCGAATCTAACGGAGATGGCGAATTTTTTACTGAAAAATTGGGGTGCGGAGGGGTGGTAGTGAGGCGCCCATATCTAAATTGTAAGGATATTTTCCCGGATTGTTCACCCAGGAAAAATCAAAACTACTTTTTAGCTATCTCTATCGCTCAATAATCGGGCGCCAGCCGAACCTTCACGGGAGGTTCGACGAAAACCGGCCTCTGAGGCAAACTCGTCCACTCAGAGGACTTCTGTGGCCGGGCAAAGGGTTGCCCAGCTAGCATCAGTGTGACACGGTAGAGTGGGCGAGGTCCACCAGGAGTATCTTATGCCAAACGTCACCAGCCACTATTTCAGGCTGGACATTAAGCCTCACGGCCTAATCATCCATGTAAAGTGAATTTACTCTCATCCTGGAGGGTTTTTCACTCTCTCAGTAGGCTTTCGCCTCCCGAGTATTTCGACTCGGGAGGGTTTTCAGAATTAAATGCGAATCAGCCGGGACTCCTCAGAGCCTGGGACGCCGAGAGGCTGATCCGACCAAAGTGGAACCCTGTTACCCACTTCACGACCACCCACACTCTCGACCACCAGTTACCGCTTCGGTCATCGCACGTCACCGTCTCCGGGTACTCGAATGTCGGCACATGGTCGAGTCGACAGGAGGATGATCTCTACTCCAGACCCACGGGCCCATGCGCTCGTCATTTGTTTCGCCGAGTCGGATAACACCGGAAACAACAAAGTCGTCACTAAGAGTTCCGAAATAACTCTTTTCCCGTTTGTGGGGGATGCAGGAGCATCCCCCTACGCTCGCTACCATCAGTTATGCACCTGGCTGCGCTGAGCTATTCGCCCACCATTCCCGTGGCCATCTTTCAAGCCAACACCACAGTATACCTCGGAGAAATCCTTTCGACTTCTCCGCTCGAGCGTCCGCGTTTAACTAATTCAGAATCTTACTAAGGCCTTCTCTCCCTAGTCTGGATATCTGAGCGACGATAGGTCACTCCGTTACCCTATCCCCACCAATCAACCCGACGGGATCCCGAGGGCACAAGTGCTCTCACCTGGCCGTCGATCCCTAGTCTACTCTGACATAGCCTATGGAATCGCCCAGTTGAACAGCCTGTACGTCGGCCCCTTTTCCCCTAGCATATGCTGGGCGAATTCCAAAATAGCGATAGTCTAGTAACGTCCTCCAGACCTCCAGGGGTCGCAGTTTCACCCATAACCGCTATGCCTTAGGTCTTTCATCGGTTTGTCGCTCAGTTCATCTAGTCCCGGCTTTCTTCAGCCGCCTCTAGATGTCACTAACTGTCTCTCTTCAGTAAGTTCAGAGTTCACATATATTTTTAAGGGGATTTCAACCCGTAACGAGAAAATCTCGTTATAAAATATTTTCCGTCAAAAAAACTCCGTCAAAACAACTTTACATAAAAAAAACTTGGTTTAAAAAAACCTTCGTTAAATAAAACCAACCCAAAAACTTCTCTCATAAAAAATTTCATGAAAAAACAACTCAAAAAACCACCTGATNGTCCCGGCTTTCTTCAGCCGCCTCTAGATGTCACTAACTGTCTCTCTTCAGTAAGTTCAGAGTTCACATATATTTTTAAGGGGATTTCAACCCGTAACGAGAAAATCTCGTTATAAAATATTTTCCGTCAAAAAAACTCCGTCAAAACAACTTTACATAAAAAAAACTTGGTTTAAAAAAACCTTCGTTAAATAAAACCAACCCAAAAACTTCTCTCATAAAAAATTTCATGAAAAAACAACTCAAAAAACCACCTGATAAATAATCAATGATGAAAGAAAAAAACCAACGACTATCAATGAAATTGAACGAAACTTTATTAACGAAATAAATGAGTAGTAGACACAAAAAAATTATGCAATTAAAGGGTGATATTCAGAGCAATTCGTTTCAAATATTTCATGTACGAATGATTAGCGTAATCACGAACAACAGCACTCAAACGTTCATCATAAGCAACATAACGCTTGCGTTTGCGAGACGCGATGTCACGACCTGCACCCAACTGCTCCAGCAAAACCTCGGTTTGCTTCAACATTGAAGAATTTCTTGCTACCAGCTCATGCACAGTGATGATTACAACTGACGAAAAATGCGGTAACAGCGTGATTACAGGTTCCACTCAATTCTATTATTCCCATCTCCACTAGATTATTATGAAATTCAGGTATACAAGAGAACCAAAACCAAATAAACAATACAGCCCAATCTCTCCGAACAGAAATAAAAACGGAAAAACACAAAAAAATATTCGGGTTTTCAACAAAGTTATTTGTACAGAAGTTGTTTTTGGAAGAGTTTTTTATGACAAACTTTGTAATCGCACAAGTTCAAAAAACCGAGTTTTTATGACGAAGGTTTTTTGACGGAAAATATTTAGACGTGCTCCCGGTAGTGACGAGGGTTGTATTGAATTCTCGATGTATAGCTCTTTATTTTTTAACCTCCGCCACAATTCTTCAGTTTAATCTGAAAATTTTCTAAAATTAAGAAAAATCCACACAGAGAAAAAAAGTTGATTAGCTTTAGAAACTAGTTTCTAGATTTTAGAAACTCCTGGTCTTAAGCTTTATCCTTGGTGGGATCATAAAAATTAACCAATTTAGGGATTGTTTTCAAGAACTATTATTTTCTAAAACCAATGCTGAATTGTTCTTAATTTTAGAAAGTTTTCAGATTGAACTAAAAAATTGCGGACAAATATCGGGAATTTCAGATGTGAGGAGAGGGGATTTTACAAGGAGGGGGAAAGGGGAGGTTTGTGAATTCAGAATTTACAACCAAAATAAATTGAGACGGTGAATTTGTCAAAAATATCTCAAAAACTAATGGAGATAGCGAATTTTTAATTAAAAGGGGGGGGTTCTTTTTTTTTCATTTTGTCCAAGTTAGAACTTTCGAAAATTTCAAAGTTCTTGAAATTTTTGAAATTTTATTTAAAAAATATTTTCATTTAATTTTTTGTCAATTTTTAAAATTTTGGATATTGTTGAAATTTTTTAAATTTTTTAAATTTGAAATTTTTCAACTCGGACAAATTGAAAAAATAAATTGGACCCTCCATTTTTTCAGTAAAAATTCACTATTTCCTTTAATTTCTTAGATATTTTTGAAAAAGTCACCGACTCAATTTTTTTAGTTCTGAATTCTCAATACCCCCCCCCTCTCCCCACCTCCAAAATTTTCGTAAAAATTCGCTATTTCCCTTAGTTTCGAAGATATTTTTGAAAAACCCCAACGATAGCACATCTTTTCTTAAAACACCCCTGCAAAACCGCCCTCTTTACAAGGCCCCTCCTCAGATATCACTACCCCCTTTTTTGCAAAATTCCTGCTCAAAAATTGAAAAAATATTCAAGATTTTAGAAAATATTTCAGTTTGATTTAAACCGATGTTTGATTCAAACCGATTTTTCGGCTTGATTGGTACCGATGTCGGCTGGACCCGTTTCTACTTGAAATAAACCACTTTTCGACTTATATCAGACTCGGAATTCGGATTGGCCTAGTCCGAGTCTCTCGGTCTAAATTCAGCCGAAAATCGGTTAGAATCAAACCGACGTCGACTTGAGCCAGTACTTTTTTTTGGGTGAATAGACGCACATTTCAAATATTTGAACAATCAGTTAATGTGACTCCTGATATCAGAACACAGGACTACTACCGTGGAATAACGAAAGTTCCAGCACGTGCCTGTGATAGTAGTGATACTGGACAATTGAGAAACGATGATAGTGACATTGAGAGGGACTCCGTGGCTCAGTTGGTAGCGTTCCCGGCTACTGAGCTGGGGCGTCCGGCCGTTGCAGGTTTAAACTCCGCCGAGTGTAAATGATTTTTTAGCGGATTTCAAGCGATGTCCACGACAAGTTCGATGGTCGTCGGTGATACCCACCATGCGAAATCACTCGGCTGGGTTTGAACTGGCGAGGGCGGGGTAGGGATGAGGTCCTTCTGAACCACATGCCACCGTATTTAGAGTTTTCTGCAGTTTCCCCTAGACTGCGAATACGGTCGCTAAACGAGGCTAGAAGACGGCTGCAGCCGCAAGGGCGGGGGGAATGGCACATCGAAAGGTTCTAGACCTGGGGGAACGCAACACACTATCAAGCTAAGACTTGTGACTGGAAAAAAAGGACCTCTGCCGACCCTTTTATGGGACAGTGTCCTAGGTGCTAGGAGGGGGGTAAATGGATGAAAAAATAATAATAATAGTACCATTGAACAATTAACTAGTGATAACAGTAATACTAGATAATTCAGTGAGGGAACCACAGATAGTGACAGCGAATTGAATGAGAATTGCAATAGTCCCGCGGCTCTCATAGGTGGTATCAAGAAATTGTTTTGGCCATGTTCACAAAATTCTCCTCGAAAATTTTCCAAGAATATGACATCTCAAAGACGGAAACGCTTTTCAGGCGATGAGAAAAAAATAATACTGATGATGAAACATTTCATTGAAACAGCAAAACGTGGAGGTGTGAATCTAGTAAATGATGTGACGCAGAGAGTCGCGGAATGTTTTCAAATAGGAAAACGTATTGTCACGAGGTTGAAGAATCGAAGGAAAACAAGACGAAAGAACTCAGAGATAATAGAAAATGGAGCGGGAAGACCATCTATTAAAATTGATGGATGGTTGAGAGATGTCATTCGCTGAAAAGTCTTTCGTTAAATCGAAAAGCGATATCAGACTGGTGAGAAAAATGGTTCCCGGTGAAAATGATCAATCCAATAATTTTGATCAATATCAGAGTGGGGTACAAGTCATTGACAATTATAAAAGAGGAAAAGGCGCAATTATTCCTCACACTGAAAGTGAGGACGGTTTTTTGAAGGGGTGCAAAAAATGTTTTATCGGAAAGACGGGTTTCGCAGACTACCACGATGGAATGAATGCACAATATTATGAGAATGGTTCCGGGATGTATTGAATACCAGATTATTCAGTTATTATCATTGATCAAGCTCCGTCCCACATGAAACGAGATTCACAATTTCTTAATCCAATATCAAGTTGGCCAAAAAATCGCATTATCGAATGAATGGTTGAACGTGGAGTATCATTACCATCATTCGCATCAACTTTTTATGACCTGATCAAAGTTAATTTATTGACACACTGTAAACCATACTTTTAACCAAAAAAATACCTGCTTGACAGGATAATTGAAGAGGAGTGACCTGGGAAAGTAAAATTATTATGCCTGATGCCTATTGTGAATTCAATGCCATTTGAGCACGTCTGGACAGAAATTAACAATTCAGTGGCTATGGAAAATACGACCTTCAAAATTAAAGATGTGGAAAAATGGTGCTCCGATAAGATTGTATGGTGTATTGCTAGAATTGTGGAGGAAATGTGTACGCCATGTACAAAAAATTGAAGAACTTCATCGGAGTCAAGAACGTCATTTGTTTGACTACGTCCAACCCACGATCACTAATATGGACGATGCAAGTTCGGATAATGATATCGTTCTTTTACATTTTTCAATTTCTTCTCGTTAAATTGAAATCATAGAAATTGAAAATATTCCTATCCTTCCAATATTTGAAAAAAAAAACGAATTCTAAGTTTCCACTGACAGAAATGAAGAAAATCAAATTTTTCATTTTTTAGCCGTTTATCCTTTCTTAAAAATGTTCAGTCTCCAATTCGTGATTTGTGCTATTCAATTCCATTCATTACATGCATCATTCTATCAAAAAATTGATGGAAATCGAATTGGTGGGTATTCTTTCATTATTCAAAAAGATATCGATTTTGAAACTTTTCGAAGCATTGAAAAATTGATTTTCATCACCCGCATGTTTTTACATTTTTTTCATTCCTTCTCGCTAAAATGAGATCATCGAACTTGAAAATATTGATACCTCTCTAACACTTGACGAAAAAAAAGTGATTCAAGGTTTCAACCGGCATAAAAATTTTTTTTTTCAATTCCATTTTTTAATCGATTCTACCTTGCTCATTCTTTTTTTCATTTCCTTTCATAATAATTGGAATCTGACTATAGCAATGAGTAGTATCGATATTTTTTTATCATATGGAGAGAAAAATAGTTCTTGAAACTTGTCGAGAATACGTGGAGAGATTTTTCAATCATCCGAATGAGATTTCGAATGACTTGTTTTGTAGTAAAACAAAAGCTGTGGAATACCTAGGGAGCAAACACTGTTAACAATTTTTGACTAAAATTTCTGGTATACTTTTTGGAAATTTTGATGATCATTCCAGTTGCACTAAAATTTTAAAGAATTTCATAATTGAAAATTCCGAATTTCGTGGAAAAATGAAAAATCATTGTTTTTCAAAATATTATCTCATTAATTATGTTTATTAGTGTTATTTAACGATTGCTAATTATCCCATCCAATTTGACTTCGTTGAGCCTTGAGTGAGCCTTTCCGTATTCAGACTCAATACTCCAAGCCTAAACTAAACCTGAATTAAGGCTCTCCAAAACCCCATCTATCACCCGCATGTCAGGATGAAGTGAACGCTAAGATGAAGCCTGTTCCAGGCTTGTGTCACTGAGCCTCGTCAAAATAAGGCTCGTACAAGCTTGTTCCCATCGTCAACCTATCTAATTGCCACCTGGGTTGGGATAAGTATTCTGCATAATGAGTCAGGCTGTGTAAGAATCCTGTAAAATGTTTATGACTGAAAACGAAGACTTAGCGATAAAGTGACAATTTCTTGCCTCAAGAAATTGTTTATTTTGTGTCAAAAGATGAAAAAATTACTAAAAATACTAAAAGCTTCAATGCAGTGAATCATGGATCAGAAACTTTTATATTGAATTAATACACAATTTATGCAGGGGAGAATCTTCAGATATTGTTAAAATATAGCCCTCACTTGTTCTTAATCGCAATGAGTTTGAAGGAAATCAATAACATCTTTTCTTTCTCTCGAACTTACTTTGTCTCTGTAGGAATATTATCTCATTTCCAACAAATAAAATATCATTTTTGCGTCCGAATGGAAGCATTGTTTTTGGTTGATTTTTCGATTTTCCAAATTTGATTGCAAATGGTCCAGAATGTTATGAAACGTAAAGAAATGATATTTTTAGGGTCATGTCTGTATGCATGTATGTGCAGATTTGGGTTTTTGGTGATTCGTTGTTAGAAAATTCAACATAAATACGGTGAAATTTTTAGATACAAACTTGAAATTTTAGCTCATAGTAGCTATGAGCGAGCTCTACTTTCGTGCGTTGTTTCAGCCCGATCTGTCGAGTAGTTCCTGAGATATAACAACTTGTTTAAATTTAATTTTTCCTCAATATCTCAACAACAACTACACCAATTTAAATTTGTTTTCAAAATTCTCGTCCCGATGGCCTCTATCTGGATTTTGTGAAAAAAACTGGGCCAAGAAAAAGTTTTGTTTGATTCCTACTGGGAAGTCGAAGTTTTTGAAAAATACATAGAAATAAAAAAGGAAGCCAAGTCAAGGATTTTGAATAAATGGTGATAGTGCACAATCAGGTTTCTATAAAAAAAATAGTTCTCCATGGAATAAATATTCTAAAAAAATTCTCCATGAAATAAAAAATCAGTAGGAGCAGGACTAACGTCCTTGGCGCGGGTCAAAGGATGGAGGATTAGATTGATACAAACAGTGAGATAAAAAACTCCGCGCCAAGAACGTTGGTCCTACTCCTACTGATTTTTTATTTCATGGAGAATTTTTTTAGAATACTTATTCCATGGAAAACTATTTTTCTTATAGAAACCTGTGTGTGCACTATCACCATTTATTCAAAATCCCTGACTTGGCTTCCTTTTTTATTTCTATATGTATTTTTCAAAAACTTCGACTTCCCAGTAGGAATCAAACAAAACTTTTTCTCGGCCCAGTTTTTTTACAAAAACATTTGTTTTTGTGTGTTTAGGCGAATTTCATTATTTTTTTCAAAATAGGCAAGAAGTGTTTTTACATGAGATGAAATTTGTTCTTTTCAATTCAATTTAACTCATTCATTTTTCATAAGATAAAACATTTTTTGAATCAACAATTGAAGGAAAATAAACAGTTCTACTCCAGATTTATTGTCTTCACCGAATTTCAATTTTTAATCATCTATTAATAATTTTCTGACTTGATTTGATTCCTCATTCAATTTTTGCTCTGATGATTCCTATGTAGATTGTATTTCTTGGAGAGATGAATTGATTTCCTTATAGGAATAGTCGAACAAATGGTCACAACGAATTCTTTTTCAAAACATCTGTTTTTTTTTTGTTTTTAAAAATATTAGGGAAACATTGGGTGGAATGGACTCTTCTGACTTCTGGTTTCAATATTTATAACCAAGGAACAAATTTATCGATTGAGCTCCATCTAAGCTTATTACAAAGAGGCTGACTCAACTTTAATTTTTTTAAAATTCTATTTCATTAACACTTCAATAAGACATCAATATTTTGAAAAGGGTTCAAAGTGTCCATTTAATCCCATCGTCTCCTACTAATTTTTCCTAAATAATCACAAAATTGTTCGCATTTCACTGTCACTTAATTTAGAGAATTGTTTTCCACGGAATGAAAACATTTTCTGTTACACTCGGAGAAAAATAAATATTTTCTTTTCGAATTTAACTATTCACGGACATTTAATACTTGATGACACAATATTTTCGACACATCTCACTTTTATCACATTCCAAACATAAACCGATAACCTAACCAACAGTGCATAAACTACCTTTATGTCCGTATAAATCTTGTGTGCACGATAACTAAAGAAAAAATGGAGATAGCGACTTGAAATTCGGTATTCTAGCTCTAGAAGCTAAAAGCTAGACTTTTAGCTTCTAGCTTCTAGCTTTTATAATATAAGAGATTCGTATTTCGGATAGGCGCAATCGGCCGAGCGGTTCTGGATGTATTCAACTTTTTGTATAAATTCATTTCTTCAAATATCTCATGAATACTCAACGGATTGTTTTTTTTTCTTTTCAAAATACTCGTCTCGGCAGCCACTATCGGGATCAATCAAAATATATATATACCCGTTCATACAAAGTTTCCGAGATATTCCCGTTTTTCTTTTTTTTTTCATACTTGCGCGCACGATAACTTGAGACAAAAAGAAGATATCAAATTGAAATTTGGTATGATTATATCTCTCATAATCTTGAAGGTCCGTATTTTGAATAGGCACAATCGGCTCAGTGGTTGGGAAGATATTAATTTTTTTGTATAAATATCGTTTTATCAAAAGATTAAATGTAATTTTTTTTTAATAGAATGATTTTATGCCTGGTAGCAAACATTGATGGTTTCTCATTCGATTTTCTTCTCATCTTTTATGAAGAAAATGAATTGTTTGAAGACACTTTCGAAAAATTGCCCAGGATATCTAAAATCTTTGAAAAAATTTAAAAAAAGTTGTTATATGTCAGGAACTATTGGACCGATCGGGAGAAAACAACGCACCAAAGTCATACATACAGAAATGACCCTAAAGACATCATTTCTTCACGTTTCATAACATTCTTGACCATTTGCAATCAAAATTAGAAAAACGAAAATTCGACCAAAAAAAAAATCTGCTTTGTGCATATTTTATCAGAAAATGAGATATTATTGGAAAATCATAGAGATAATCAGCAATAGCAGATTTAGAAAATTATTAAAAAGTATAACTAGTTTAATTAGTTAATTATTAAAAATCGAATCCAGCAATCTAATCTCTAATTTTCAAGGTTAAATTTCTTTAATATCAAGTGTTAGTTAATAATTTCCACATAGAAATGGAATTAATATGGTTGCGTATGTACGTCTTAGGAACAGGGAAGTGCTGCGGATCCATTCCGATGCTTACTACCAATGGAATTGGTAGAAATAACAGAAAGAAAAAGACAAAAAATAAGACAAAAAGTAACGGTCACATGCCTTCCGTCGAATAGGGTTCTAGGAGAAATGTTCCCCGGAAAATCGTTCCCGGAAAATCGTACTCGGAAGATCGTTCCCCGGAAAATCGTACCCCAGGAAATTTGTTCTCCGGAAAAATGTTCCCCATTTCTTTTTTTTTCTGTCTCAATCCTTGAAAAGTTCCTTTTTTTTCCTGCCTGAATCCTCGTTTTGTTTGCATTCTTATTCCTCTAAATGGCCAGTGTTTACGTCTTGATTCTACCGGTTTTACATAATATAATAATGTATTACATAATATTTCGGTATTTTTGTAATTTGGGTTTGAGAGGGGGAGAAGGGCTCATTGAGAGATGTTATTATCGTATATCGAGTAACGTGTTCATCAGGCTTACAGTTGTCAGTGTGGTGTCGCTATTCGTAGGGACTTGTTGTTGCAGATAATCAATTAAAATGGTGGATATTGTTGCTTATTTGCTGCTCGGCTCTGCATTTATGCTGCTGTCCTGATGAACACGTTACTCGATATACGATAATAACATCTCTCAATGAGCCCCCCTCCCCCTTTCAAACCCAAATCACAATAATACCGAAATATTACATACCGGTTGAATTAAGAAGTAAATACTGGCCATTCAGAGAAATAAGAATGCAAACAAAACTAGGATTGAAGCAGGAAAAAAAGGAGGAACATTTCAAGGATTGAGACAAAAAAAAGAAATGGGGAATATTTTTCCGGGGAACAAGTATCTGGTAACCGTCCAAAAGGCTTGAACCCCTGCTTGTTTCATTCAGGATCATCCTCCTTTAGCTCGACGAGCACCGATTTTTTGTCTGAAACCTACCATAGATTAATTGAATATGCGTACGATGTTCTCCACTCAAGAAATTATTTTTGTTATATTATGTCGATTTATCTCTCGGTGCACCTACATAAAGATATATGTACAGTATGTGGAATAAAACCTGTAAGATAGTCGAAATGAAGATGTTTTCCTTTTATTTGATTTTTGTACGGTTATTTATGTGAAAACGATAACGTCATCGAAAAATACGGTATGGTTGAACTTCTCTCGGCAAGACGAACAACTTTTGTAGGGATGAAAAAAGCTGTTGCCATTTAAGAAAACATAGGTAACGCGGGCCTTAATTTTATCAGCACTGAGTTCCCNTTCCCCCCCCCCCCGGCCCCCCCAAACCCAAAGGGGGCGAAGCATCCGTTCGCTAGTTGTTGAATATATGGGCATATGCATTATCAGCGCCACACTTGCCGGCACAACTAGATTATGGTGAGCAATTGACGAAATATAAACAATCAATATTTTATTTAAGAGTCTTTTCAAGTCTATACAGATCAGGATAAATGTTAAGAAATACGGCCCCACATGAATTTTATGAGTGTCAAAGATTGAATTGAGTATCGGAAAAGGGTCTCTGAGCATTAAGAGTGATAAATATTTCGATGTACGCAACAAAGGCAGTGGCATTACGTCAACCAAAAAAATACGTACCATTTGTCGTGTTATTAAGAAGACTGAGTGGCGTATGAATAGAATACTATAGAGTGTAACTAAGGACAGATTTCGTCTATGTGGGCGCATTTTTGATTAGTTAATGGAAAATCAGTTGAGGGTAGTGGAAGAGGAAGTTGTGTCATGTATAGATACTCGGTAGCTCTCGTTGTTTTGTTGTGAAGTTATGCGGCGCGACTTGACCGATACGCTACCATGTATCTCGAACTGTGTTCTCAGTTGTGACAACTTTGTTGTGCGGTAAGCACAATTTTTTCTTTTCTATCCCAGTCTCTATTAATGTGTTGCCTTTGTTAGTTTTTCCGTCCGCGCAGAATAATGCCTTGCGTAAATGTGGTAGTTTTCCTGAAATTCTCAAGCTTTTCAGCGAATATTGGACTTCCCATTAAACTTCCTAATATTTAACGGTAGAAAACGGATTATTGTTTTGCGCTGCGCAAGGAAAACGACGGGATATACCTGGCGAAGCGCTCCACTCATACGAATCTTCGGCTAAATACCTCCGAACTTCGGCTTTTGGCAGTTTCCTTTTTTTCCGTGTGAAAGTTATTCATTTTTCCATGTAGACCGTTTCTAACATCTGCGATGACAAGTGTCGTTGGTAGTATCGATTGGGCGTGCCGGGGATGTTACGGATAGATACCTGAGCAAGGAGATAATCATCTTGGTGGGGGGATCCAGGATGCACCAGTGACAGGTAGAGGTTAGGTTTGATTATTAGGCCGATAAGCACCTGCAGGACTTGGCCCAAGAATCTCGACCCCCAAGGGACTGGATTCTACAACTGGAGAAGAATTTCACACCCAGAAAACCTTCCAGCCTCCGGAGAGGTTGTAGAGGCACCTCCGCCTTCAGACACCACCAAAACAAACCGCCCTAACCACAAGCAGTCGACCACGTGAGAATAGAGAACCTATCCTCACCTAGGAGGCAGCACCTTACGGATAGCCCCGAACTTGAACTTGGAGACATCCAGTGGAAGGGGATTGACTCCGGAAATACATCATCCGCCAGAACTGAAACAACTCCGGAAAAGAAGAATTGAGGGCACCACCATACGGACACTCTAGGGATGTTGCGACCCACAAATTTTCTGATTGGCTGACATTCAAACACAGAAGGTCAATGCCAAGGCCTCGGGATGGCGCCACTGGGGGAGTCAACCGCAACGGAATGCCCTGATTGGTTGCAGCGAAACCGACCTCCAGAAGTACGTCATACTAGGTGGAAACGCAGCCGAGAACTTCACTTCGTCCTCAACCACCACCAATATCACGTGTTAAATATTGTGTGGGTCTTATTCTGTGTCTTCACGTGATATTGTGGCAGGTAGAGGACGTATCCATACAACATATCATGTGGATAACTTTGGAGCGACTTACGGAAAATACGGAGGGAACATTTCGGAGATCCGGAGGCACGGGGAGGATTACGAGAAATCGAACGGACACTGGGAAGACGTCGAGACGCACCACGTGTTGGATCAACTGGTGGACTAGGACTCCACGTTGTCGTGAGTACACAAATAGTATATTTCTCGATCCTTTGGTGTGGCTCGCGTATTTTGAGATAATTGGTCTGTCGAATAGTCACGCGTGATCCCAAGGGACTCGATTGGGATTGGGATACGCAAGCTGGGGGTCTATCAGTGCCCCTCAGAGGGGAATCTTGGATCCGCCATCTTAACACGGTTCATTAGTTTTCCGTAATACTGGTGTATCCCGAGGGTCCTTGAAATATTCTAGTCGAACTCTGGGAAAATTAAGGAATATTAACGGAGGGAAATAGACATAGTCTAAATTACTAGGATTGTTAACTATTGTTGGTATCATTCTTGGCACCTCGTGTTTTGTTCTCTGGGGGTTGTGGAGGAGAGAAAAATTATATCTCGACCGCACCGCGAGCAAGAGGCTTTGTGAAAGCCCACGTGGGGTCCTACCACTAGCGTTCGGTATAGGGGCCATCCGTACAGAGAAATATAATAATTGCCGAGCCTCTCCATTGCCCTCCAGACAGCAAATCACCTCTTGCTTATCCGTATTAATTATTTTGGACTGTGTCGAGTCTGGCGGACCGGAATTTCCGGAAGATTGTTATTATTATTATTTTTGGCTTCGATGCTCATTTTCGTTATTATTTTTCGCATTGATCGAAGAAATATTATTTTGTTTGTATTATTATTTTCTTTGATAGTTTTGCACATTGAACAAAAGTATTGTTTTATTTTTGATTATCATTATTTTCGGTCGACCCGCAACTATTGAATTTATTTTGTTTTTTGACAATTCATTCTTGTTAATTAAAAATCTCTATCTCCTTTTAGTTCTATTGAACTATTTTCTCACACCAAAAATGAAGTATTTAAGTTAATCCAAGCACGAGCACACCTGACAACAAAACGGTAACGGTGTGTATTGCACTGCGTGCGTCCGGAAGGCGAAGAGTTCTCAGGAAAGTATTTGCTCTAAATTATTTTCTTTTGAGATTCATTCCTCCGGGCACGGAGGACGCATCCAAATTATTTGGCCATTGAATCGCTAACTTTATTGAGAGAATTGAGAGACAAATCAAAGGGTATTTCTTCCTTGGGGGATTTCAAGGGTTTTACGGAGAAATATTTTGCACATCCTCACAATCTGTAAAAATGAAAAATCTTTCCTCAGATTTATTTTAGTATCGATACTCACGAAAATTGCTCCATTCTACAATATCAAAAGTGTTACCTTATAAGAATCATATGTATTTGCGAACAATAAATAAATGCAATGAACTATTGGAGGTGACAAATAAGCGAGCGTATTTAGTGATTATAAAATTAATGGAGGATTCATTTTAGATGAAGGCTTACAGGAGTTCCAAGTAAGAGTATTTTCCGCTCCAACGATAGTGCCTTAATTATAGCGTGTCGACAGAATATTGATACTTTCAGGGGAAACGGAGTGCACGAAAGAAAATCAATCTGACATGTTCACTACTTTTGCACTAACTTAACACCCTATAATTTATGTCAATTAAAGTGAGCATTATTCATATATAATTTCTAATCCAAAGAAAAATGTTATAGATATTCGGCGGAGAGAAGAATATCCCGCATGGAAATATTTATATCTGACAAATATAAATAGAGTATAACTTTGTTGCTTTTTTATCATTCCGGCCGTAAGGCAGCTTGAAACCGTTATGGCAAAAAATATTGTTCGTCATGCGGCCTAAAAAACTTTTCTAGCTCATATGATTGCAGCTGTTGCCTTTAGCTCGGGCTGGAAACTTATATTTGCCAGAAAGTTATGACTTTCCGCCTAAGATGCACATACGATTTTTTAACACGCCTGCAGAGGAAAGTTCGTAGCTTGTTCTTTGATGAGCAGGAGGAAAGTTGCTCTCTCGGGCGGGAGGTACTGTTTACTTTCCTCCCTCGAAGATCCACCAGCTAGTCGACGTAGACCGAGGCGCAGCTGCGTGCCGACCAGTGCCAATAGGTACAACGAAAGCCTGCTGGAGCCTGATCGAAGGACTTCCGTAAAACACATTCAGAGGCGAAGGAATGATGCATACTCCATTCGTACCACGCGTCACTAGCGGTATCATTCAGTCTGAATACGTTGATCGGGAGAAATAGATTCGAAATGTGTAGTATGATTGAGATGGACGTTAAGAGGGGGGCTACTGTATCGCTCTTAACCTAGAATTATATACAACAAATGTAGCATTAAACTAGAGTATGGTTAAATCGGAGTATTTATTCAAGAACACGACACACATTAAACGGGATTTGTAATATTAAAATTAGCATATGATTGTCGTAATCTGTTATTTTGTTATTACTAATTCATGGAATTTTTTCTGGAAAAATACAAACTTCTTTGGGTTCGGTAACATCTCGAAATTCATGTTTGATTTGACTCACATTGTCAGTTTAATCGAGATACGCTATAGCGTATAGACCAAGAAAAGTTTTGACTCCGACTGTAAAAACCGCATGTCGATCGCTGCAGTATATCTATACAGTAAGCAACTGCCCCCTCTATTTCCCCCCCTTTGAACCATATCTATTAAATAAAATACAAACGTGACGAGCTACATGAAAAATACTTTTATAAATCTGCCACAAGCTTCTCATCGATGTAACTATGTTTTTGTTCGAAGCAATTTGAAAGAAATACGTGCATTGCAACTGGTTCATATGCACATTTTTGCATTTCACATTATCTCCTATCATTTTTGCTTCTGAATGGAAATCATTTTTGATACGAATGGTTTCGTATTATGACTCGAAATGCTGAAGGGCTAGTACCCTGCCCGCACAGCGTACTATTTCTTCAATCTAGGGAAAATGCGTAATTGTTAATTTTTCATAATGATTGGTACGTTTTCCATCGAATGCCATTCCAGATAAGTTGACACAGAAATTATGAAAAATTATTATTTTTCCATTTATTTTAATGAACAATACGTTGTGCTGGTAGCTCACGGAATTGTTGTGAATCATCGTTCTTGTTCTGATCATCCCTCTATTGCCTATTATCGAATAAATAGTTGATAACAGAAGAAAAACAATGATCATGCCCTTATTCATAAATAATCATGATTATTTTTCCAACTCAAATATCGGGCAATATAATTGGCCCATTTGACATCACATGGTACAAGATACAGGGTTTTCAACTGATAATTTTTTGATAATTTTCTCTGGTAGTTGCTATATAAAAAACAAAACATCATGCAGTCGAATTAACCCCTCGTCCAACTGACAGATTGAATTCAATTGTGGTAATCCGAGGATTTTTATTCGAAATGAGTAGATTCGGAGTTCATTCCCTGGAAACCATTGATGAAAAAGTAAAGGGGAATATTCCCGTCAATACGGAGAAAACGAAGAAGACAATTTGGAATCAATTTACCAGTTTTTGTGATGAGAGAAACTACACATTGAGTGCTGACACGCACATTGAATGCTGTTTTGTTAATTATACAATTTTCGTTTCTCAATTGTGAGTTTCGTCTCATGGTCCAATTATATTGCCCGACATTAGGATTGGAAAAATAATCCCCCAAATACCACACGAGCTTCAAAATCAATCGGGAATTTTCCTCAAGGTTCCCTGCATGCAAACGAACCTATCGGAAAATACCCGATAATTTTGAAGCTGTTGTGGTATTACAAGTGATAACTCTCATTTGATGGGACCGTGTGGTATCGATTAAATGATAAAAAATAAATCCCACCCTACTGCATTTGTTACAGGATTGGTATTTGAAGGATTATTTAGGATTGAAATAACGATTAAACACAGTTTTATTATCGTAAAAGTAATTAAGCTTTATTCAGACACGTAATGCGACAACGGTCACGGCAGAAGTGGTGCATAGTACGAGTATATCTTTGAGAGGCGCAACGGCGCCGTGGCGACGCAGTCTGCCACACTGTCGGTAAAGAGGGAGACTGGCGTAGGGCGCTATATTCCAACATTCCCTCCCGCCATAGGCAGTATCCTCTTTTCCTCTCCAGTCTTCTTCTCTCCTAGTATTCTTTTCTCTCCTAGTATTCTATTCTCGTTAATCACAAAATTTCTTATTCTTATTTTTGGTAACTTTATCTCGCCTCAGTATTCTTGTCAGGTAATTTCAGTTGGTTTAACTCCTCAGTTTCCATCTCGCCTAATCAGTTACTTCCTAGATAAACAGAAAGAAATAATTTAGATATTTACGTTCATTATTAGATCCATCAAACGCTTGTGTGTTTCAAACGTCAATGGTTTGGTGAAAACATCAGCTAGCTGATCCCTTGAGCCAATCCAAATGATTTTTATATGATTCCTTTTAACACATTCCTTTATATAATGTAACTTGTTTTCTACAATGTGTCTTAATTTCATTCCTCCACTTGTTTCTGCACTAACAATTGCAGCTTTATTATCACACCTTAAGATCATTGGAACGGGGGGATCAACCAGTATCAGTTTCAAAGAGTTGTGCAACGACATCATTTCTCGACTCGCCTCGCTCATTGCGACATACTCAGCTTCACACGTGGAGAGTGCTACTGTAGTTTGTTTGTGAGTTCGCCAAATGATCGAATCACCAAACAGTCTAATCACAAATCCACAAGTTGTGATAGAATCTTTACAATCGGAAAAACTCGCATCAGAATAACCCTGAATGTCATTGGTCTCTCCCGAATATCTCAGACCTAAGCCCGTAGTACCTCTCAAATACCGGAAAATTCTTTTTACCATTTCCCAGTCACTTTCTTTAGGGTTTACCTGATGTCTGCTTATCACATTGACCGCATATGCAATATCTGGTCTCGTAGCACCAGCCAAATACAAAAGACTACCTACAGCCTCTCTATAAGGAATGTTTGCTTTTGTTTCTGTCCTTTCCAAAGTCCCATTATCATATTCTGTTTCTCTCAATTTTCTCTCATTATTAACTACTTGAGAAGTATTCATTGGTGTACGTTGTGGATATGCTTTATCAAAGCCAAACCTACTTAATATCTTTTGAATATAATTTTCCTGATTTAATTTGATAATCTGATTTTCTCTGTCCCGCCTAATAGTCATGCTTAAGAATTCCTTGGGTTCTTCCAGGACTGTCATTTCAAATTCGCTACATAAGTTACTCTTTACTTCAGCCAATTTATCGTTATCATTACTCGCCAATAACATATCATCTACATAAAGTAGCAAAAGCAAGAACTTGTCTTCATCTCGCCAAGTGAATAAGCAAGGTTCTAAATCCGAGTTCTGCAAACCCATACTCAAAGCTACCTCGGTGAATTTTACATTCCACCGTTTGGGACTGATACGAAGACCATAAAGTGCTTTTTCCAATTTGCACACATTTTCTTGCCTATCTCTGTTGGTATGATTAGTTCCTTCTGGAGNTCTCAGGAAAGTATTTGCTCTAAATTATTTTCTTTTGAGATTCATTCCTCCGGGCACGGAGGACGCATCCAAATTATTTGGCCATTGAATCGCTAACTTTATTGAGAGAATTGAGAGACAAATCAAAGGGTATTTCTTCCTTGGGGGATTTCAAGGGTTTTACGGAGAAATATTTTGCACATCCTCACAATCTGTAAAAATGAAAAATCTTTCCTCAGATTTATTTTAGTATCGATACTCACGAAAATTGCTCCATTCTACAATATCAAAAGTGTTACCTTATAAGAATCATATGTATTTGCGAACAATAAATAAATGCAATGAACTATTGGAGGTGACAAATAAGCGAGCGTATTTAGTGATTATAAAATTAATGGAGGATTCATTTTAGATGAAGGCTTACAGGAGTTCCAAGTAAGAGTATTTTCCGCTCCAACGATAGTGCCTTAATTATAGCGTGTCGACAGAATATTGATACTTTCAGGGGAAACGGAGTGCACGAAAGAAAATCAATCTGACATGTTCACTACTTTTGCACTAACTTAACACCCTATAATTTATGTCAATTAAAGTGAGCATTATTCATATATAATTTCTAATCCAAAGAAAAATGTTATAGATATTCGGCGGAGAGAAGAATATCCCGCATGGAAATATTTATATCTGACAAATATAAATAGAGTATAACTTTGTTGCTTTTTTATCATTCCGGCCGTAAGGCAGCTTGAAACCGTTATGGCAAAAAATATTGTTCGTCATGCGGCCTAAAAAACTTTTCTAGCTCATATGATTGCAGCTGTTGCCTTTAGCTCGGGCTGGAAACTTATATTTGCCAGAAAGTTATGACTTTCCGCCTAAGATGCACATACGATTTTTTAACACGCCTGCAGAGGAAAGTTCGTAGCTTGTTCTTTGATGAGCAGGAGGAAAGTTGCTCTCTCGGGCGGGAGGTACTGTTTACTTTCCTCCCTCGAAGATCCACCAGCTAGTCGACGTAGACCGAGGCGCAGCTGCGTGCCGACCAGTGCCAATAGGTACAACGAAAGCCTGCTGGAGCCTGATCGAAGGACTTCCGTAAAACACATTCAGAGGCGAAGGAATGATACATACTCCATTCGTACCACGCGTCACTAGCGGTATCATTCAGTCTGAATACGTTGATCGGGAGAAATAGATTCGAAATGTGTAGTATGATTGAGATGGACGTTAAGAGGGGGGCTACTGTATCGCTCTTAACCTAGAATTATATACAACAAATGTAGCATTAAACTAGAGTATGGTTAAATCGGAGTATTTATTCAAGAACACGACACACATTAAACGGGATTTGTAATATTAAAATTAGCATATGATTGTCGTAATCTGTTATTTTGTTATTACTAATTCATGGAATTTTTTCTGGAAAAATACAAACTTCTTTGGGTTCGGTAACATCTCGAAATTCATGTTTGATTTGACTCACATTGTCAGTTTAATCGAGATACGCTATAGCGTATAGACCAAGAAAAGTTTTGACTCCGACTGTAAAAACCGCATGTCGATCGCTGCAGTATATCTATACAGTAAGCAACTGCCCCCTCTATTTCCCCCCCTTTGAACCATATCTATTAAATAAAATACAAACGTGACGAGCTACATGAAAAATACTTTTATAAATCTGCCACAAGCTTCTCATCGATGTAACTATGTTTTTGTTCGAAGCAATTTGAAAGAAATACGTGCATTGCAACTGGTTCATATGCACATTTTTGCATTTCACATTATCTCCTATCATTTTTGCTTCTGAATGGAAATCATTTTTGATACGAATGGTTTCGTATTATGACTCGAAATGCTGAAGGGCTAGTACCCTGCCCGCACAGCGTACTATTTCTTCAATCTAGGGAAAATGCGTAATTGTTAATTTTTCATAATGATTGGTACGTTTTCCATCGAATGCCATTCCAGATAAGTTGACACAGAAATTATGAAAAATTATTATTTTTCCATTTATTTTAATGAACAATACGTTGTGCTGGTAGCTCACGGAATTGTTGTGAATCATCGTTCTTGTTCTGATCATCCCTCTATTGCCTATTATCGAATAAATAGTTGATAACAGAAGAAAAACAATGATCATGCCCTTATTCATAAATAATCATGATTATTTTTCCAACTCAAATATCGGGCAATATAATTGGCCCATTTGACATCACATGGTACAAGATACAGGGTTTTCAACTGATAATTTTTTGATAATTTTCTCTGGTAGTTGCTATATAAAAAACAAAACATCATGCAGTCGAATTAACCCCTCGTCCAACTGACAGATTGAATTCAATTGTGGTAATCCGAGGATTTTTATTCGAAATGAGTAGATTCGGAGTTCATTCCCTGGAAACCATTGATGAAAAAGTAAAGGGGAATATTCCCGTCAATACGGAGAAAACGAAGAAGACAATTTGGAATCAATTTACCAGTTTTTGTGATGAGAGAAACTACACATTGAGTGCTGACACGCACATTGAATGCTGTTTTGTTAATTATACAATTTTCGTTTCTCAATTGTGAGTTTCGTCTCATGGTCCAATTATATTGCCCGACATTAGGATTGGAAAAATAATCCCCCAAATACCACACGAGCTTCAAAATCAATCGGGAATTTTCCTCAAGGTTCCCTGCATGCAAACGAACCTATCGGAAAATACCCGATAATTTTGAAGCTGTTGTGGTATTACAAGTGATAACTCTCATTTGATGGGACCGTGTGGTATCGATTAAATGATAAAAAATAAATCCCACCCTACTGCATTTGTTACAGGATTGGTATTTGAAGGATTATTTAGGATTGAAATAACGATTAAACACAGTTTTATTATCGTAAAAGTAATTAAGCTTTATTCAGACACGTAATGCGACAACGGTCACGGCAGAAGTGGTGCATAGTACGAGTATATCTTTGAGAGGCGCAACGGCGCCGTGGCGACGCAGTCTGCCACACTGTCGGTAAAGAGGGAGACTGGCGTAGGGCGCTATATTCCAACATTCCCTCCCGCCATAGGCAGTATCCTCTTTTCCTCTCCAGTCTTCTTCTCTCCTAGTATTCTTTTCTCTCCTAGTATTCTATTCTCGTTAATCACAAAATTTCTTATTCTTATTTTTGGTAACTTTATCTCGCCTCAGTATTCTTGTCAGGTAATTTCAGTTGGTTTAACTCCTCAGTTTCCATCTCGCCTAATCAGTTACTTCCTAGATAAACAGAAAGAAATAATTTAGATATTTACGTTCATTATTAGATCCATCAAACGCTTGTGTGTTTCAAACGTCAATGGTTTGGTGAAAACATCAGCTAGCTGATCCCTTGAGCCAATCCAAATGATTTTTATATGATTCCTTTTAACACATTCCTTTATATAATGTAACTTGTTTTCTACAATGTGTCTTAATTTCATTCCTCCACTTGTTTCTGCACTAACAATTGCAGCTTTATTATCACACCTTAAGATCATTGGAACGGGGGGATCAACCAGTATCAGTTTCAAAGAGTTGTGCAACGACATCATTTCTCGACTCGCCTCGCTCATTGCGACATACTCAGCTTCACACGTGGAGAGTGCTACTGTAGTTTGTTTGTGAGTTCGCCAAATGATCGAATCACCAAACAGTCTAATCACAAATCCACAAGTTGTGATAGAATCTTTACAATCGGAAAAACTCGCATCAGAATAACCCTGAATGTCATTGGTCTCTCCCGAATATCTCAGACCTAAGCCCGTAGTACCTCTCAAATACCGGAAAATTCTTTTTACCATTTCCCAGTCACTTTCTTTAGGGTTTACCTGATGTCTGCTTATCACATTGACCGCATATGCAATATCTGGTCTCGTAGCACCAGCCAAATACAAAAGACTACCTACAGCCTCTCTATAAGGAATGTTTGCTTTTGTTTCTGTCCTTTCCAAAGTCCCATTATCATATTCTGTTTCTCTTAATTTTCTCTCATTATTAACTACTTGAGAAGTATTCATTGGTGTACGTTGTGGATATGCTTTATCAAAGCCAAACCTACTTAATATCTTTTGAATATAATTTTCCTGATTTAATTTGATAATCTGATTTTCTCTGTCCCGCCTAATAGTCATGCTTAAGAATTCCTTGGGTTCTCCCAGGACTGTCATTTCAAATTCGCTACATAAGTTACTCTTTACTTCAGCCAATTTATCGTTATCATTACTCGCCAATAACATATCATCTACATAAAGTAGCAAAAGCAAGAACTTGTCTTCATCTCGCCAAGTGAATAAGCAAGGTTCTAAATCCGAGTTCTGCAAACCCATACTCAAAGCTACTTCGGTGAATTTTACATTCCACCGTTTGGGACTGATACGAAGACCATAAAGTGCTTTTTCCAATTTGCACACATTTTCTTGCCTATCTCTGTCAGTATGATTAGTTCCTTCTGGAATTTCCATATAAATTTCCTCATCTATTACCCCATTGAGGAAAGCAGTTTTAACATCTAACTGACACACCTCTAGATTATATTTGTTTATAATCGATATAACTATTCTCACTAGAGGTAAACGAGCTACTGGAGCATAAGTTTCCCTTAATTCATAAATGTTCTTATCCTTGAAACCTCTGATTACTAGTCTCGCTTTGAATCTTATTTTTCCATTTGCCTCATTTTTACACTTAAAAACCCATTTTGAATCAATGACATTTAATCTTTTTCCATTCATCATACTTAGAGGTCTTTTGACAATTTTCCATACTTGATTTCTTTCTAACGAGTTTAATTCTTCATCAACCGCATTTAACCAAGAATCTTTATTTTTACTGTTTATAGCTTCTCGATAATTTGAGGGATCTTCATTTATGTTTGCTAAAAGTGCATGATACACTTCATCTTCCTTTTGTGCTAAATCTATCTCGCCTACTGATAACACTAGTGAAGAAAACATTTCCTTTCGTGTTTTCATCAATTTCCAACTCTGAAAAGCTATTATCATTTATTATTTTGTCTTTTATGTCGACTGTTTTTACTTTCTTGATAGTGTTTTGTTCTGGAATTTCTTTCTTTGGTCTACCTCTTCTGCGTTTTATCTTTCCCTCCGGTTTTAAAGAATCCTCGGTCTCTCCTCGATTCTTTTTGAACTTAACAAACCATTCATCATTATTCTCCATTTCTCCATAGTCTGAGAAATCTTTGATACCGTTTCCCTTGTATTTATCTCCATACACTAATTTTTCATTGAATTTAACATGTCTACTTTCATAATATTTTCCTACCTCTGGCTTTAAGAGTTGATACCCTGGTGGAGTATATCCAACCAAGACCATACCTACACCTCAAGGTCCAAATTTTGGGCCAGCATTTCTAGCAATTTTTACATAGCTTAAACTACCGAATCTTTTGATTTGATTAATATCAAAGCTGTGATCAGGTGCGAATCTTTCTAAAGGAGTTATCATATTGTTTGATTTATGTGGAGTCCTATTGTAAGCG
>NW_021680450.1:104546-106766 GCF_001412515.2 Diachasma alloeum | reverse complement strand
CATACTCCATTCGTACCACGCGTCACTAGCGGTATCATTCAGTCTGAATACGTTGATCGGGAGAAATAGATTCGAAATGTGTAGTATGATTGAGATGGACGTTAAGAGGGGGGCTACTGTATCGCTCTTAACCTAGAATTATATACAACAAATGTAGCATTAAACTAGAGTATGGTTAAATCGGAGTATTTATTCAAGAACACGACACACATTAAACGGGATTTGTAATATTAAAATTAGCATATGATTGTCGTAATCTGTTATTTTGTTATTACTAATTCATGGAATTTTTTCTGGAAAAATACAAACTTCTTTGGGTTCGGTAACATCTCGAAATTCATGTTTGATTTGACTCACATTGTCAGTTTAATCGAGATACGCTATAGCGTATAGACCAAGAAAAGTTTTGACTCCGACTGTAAAAACCGCATGTCGATCGCTGCAGTATATCTATACAGTAAGCAACTGCCCCCTCTATTTCCCCCCCTTTGAACCATATCTATTAAATAAAATACAAACGTGACGAGCTACATGAAAAATACTTTTATAAATCTGCCACAAGCTTCTCATCGATGTAACTATGTTTTTGTTCGAAGCAATTTGAAAGAAATACGTGCATTGCAACTGGTTCATATGCACATTTTTGCATTTCACATTATCTCCTATCATTTTTGCTTCTGAATGGAAATCATTTTTGATACGAATGGTTTCGTATTATGACTCGAAATGCTGAAGGGCTAGTACCCTGCCCGCACAGCGTACTATTTCTTCAATCTAGGGAAAATGCGTAATTGTTAATTTTTCATAATGATTGGTACGTTTTCCATCGAATGCCATTCCAGATAAGTTGACACAGAAATTATGAAAAATTATTATTTTTCCATTTATTTTAATGAACAATACGTTGTGCTGGTAGCTCACGGAATTGTTGTGAATCATCGTTCTTGTTCTGATCATCCCTCTATTGCCTATTATCGAATAAATAGTTGATAACAGAAGAAAAACAATGATCATGCCCTTATTCATAAATAATCATGATTATTTTTCCAACTCAAATATCGGGCAATATAATTGGCCCATTTGACATCACATGGTACAAGATACAGGGTTTTCAACTGATAATTTTTTGATAATTTTCTCTGGTAGTTGCTATATAAAAAACAAAACATCATGCAGTCGAATTAACCCCTCGTCCAACTGACAGATTGAATTCAATTGTGGTAATCCGAGGATTTTTATTCGAAATGAGTAGATTCGGAGTTCATTCCCTGGAAACCATTGATGAAAAAGTAAAGGGGAATATTCCCGTCAATACGGAGAAAACGAAGAAGACAATTTGGAATCAATTTACCAGTTTTTGTGATGAGAGAAACTACACATTGAGTGCTGACACGCACATTGAATGCTGTTTTGTTAATTATACAATTTTCGTTTCTCAATTGTGAGTTTCGTCTCATGGTCCAATTATATTGCCCGACATTAGGATTGGAAAAATAATCCCCCAAATACCACACGAGCTTCAAAATCAATCGGGAATTTTCCTCAAGGTTCCCTGCATGCAAACGAACCTATCGGAAAATACCCGATAATTTTGAAGCTGTTGTGGTATTACAAGTGATAACTCTCATTTGATGGGACCGTGTGGTATCGATTAAATGATAAAAAATAAATCCCACCCTACTGCATTTGTTACAGGATTGGTATTTGAAGGATTATTTAGGATTGAAATAACGATTAAACACAGTTTTATTATCGTAAAAGTAATTAAGCTTTATTCAGACACGTAATGCGACAACGGTCACGGCAGAAGTGGTGCATAGTACGAGTATATCTTTGAGAGGCGCAACGGCGCCGTGGCGACGCAGTCTGCCACACTGTCGGTAAAGAGGGAGACTGGCGTAGGGCGCTATATTCCAACATTCCCTCCCGCCATAGGCAGTATCCTCTTTTCCTCTCCAGTCTTCTTCTCTCCTAGTATTCTTTTCTCTCCTAGTATTCTATTCTCGTTAATCACAAAATTTCTTATTCTTATTTTTGGTAACTTTATCTCGCCTCAGTATTCTTGTCAGGTAATTTCAGTTGGTTTAACTCCTCAGTTTCCATCTCGCCTAATCAGTTACTTCCTAGATAAACAGAAAGAAATAATTTAGATATTTACGTTCATTATTAGATCCATCAAACGCTTGTGTGTTTCAAACGTCAATGGTTTGGTGAAAACAT
>NW_021680450.1:96173-102668 GCF_001412515.2 Diachasma alloeum | reverse complement strand
TTACTATCTGCATAAAATATTTCAGCAGTTGATTGATCATAATTTTCTTTTTCCTTACCTTGATTGGAGTTATTTTTCTCTGTAGTTTTGTCGGGATTAGATTTCTTGATTGATTTGTGAGATGACTTAAACCTATGTTTGTTCTCGCTTCTCTCATAGGAGAACCTACTCTTATTGCATCTTCCTCTTTTGATTAGACCATATGTTTCACCTCTCATTGGTCTTTTCTTTCCTTTATCGTTACTTCTATATTGATCTCGACAATTGTTTCTATAATTAATCTTTGAATTGGAATTGTACCTTGGAGTCTGTTTAGAGTATCCTGAACCACTTGGTGCATAGTCATTGTGAATGCTGTTTGGGCAATCCCTCGCCTTGTGATTCCCAAACTGATTGCACTTGTAGCACAAGTATCCTTTCCCTTTATTGGGACAGTCTGGTCCCTTGTGTCCATATGCCTGACACGCAAAACACCTTGGCCCCTTGTGCTATGCAGAATTAGCAGTTTTAANTAATTTCAATTTAATATTTACTTTATTATCTGCTGTAATCTTGGGTTTCAGTTTGATTTGGTCAGTTTTGTCAACATTAATATTACCTATAATTTTCTCGCTTGTTTTCTCGCCTGCCCCANACCACTTGGTGCATAGTCATTGTGAATGCTGTTTGGGCAATCCCTCGCCTTGTGATTCCCAAACTGATTGCACTTGTAGCACAAGTATCCTTTCCCTTTATTGGGACAGTCTGGTCCCTTGTGTCCATATGCCTGACACGCAAAACACCTTGGCCCCTTGTGCTATGCAGAATTAGCAGTTTTAATATCAGAATCTGAGAGCTCATTTTTCATTGTAGCTTCNTTGTTCAGCCAACAATGCAGATTCTAACACAGTTAGACATCCCCATTGATCCTCTGAGAAATCTCTCTTATCTAATCTAAAGAGACGGAAAATTAANGCTCATTTTTCATTGTAGCTTCTTCTTCTAATATCGCAATTTTCAACTCGCCAAAAGTCAAGTCCACACCTATAGCTTTCCTTGTTACTTTTTCAATAATTTTAATGTTGGAAAAAGCTTTTATTACTGCATTGTAGAATGCATCTTTCTTTTCGCTTTCACTTAGAGGAATGGTGTCGGGAGCATTTTCATAAGTTGCTGTTTTTTCATCAAACATCGTTAAACTCGCCAGCTGTCATTTTAGCAGGATTATATCTCATATTATAAAGGTCTTGTCTCACCGAGTGTGAAGTTACATTAAACTCAGCCATTTTCAATTCTTTGAGTTTCTTCAATATTTCTCNCGGCGTCGTGGACAATTGATTTCCAGCCGTCATTTTGATCCCTTCTATTTTTTCGTTCTCACCAATTCACTTCACTTAATTAATGCATTTTTCAGTACTTACTTTTTCTCTGAGTACTTTTCATTTTTTCTTCCCGTCAGTCGTCACTCACCCAGCCCGTCTCGATTTTTCCTCTTTCTGGATATTGCTTTGTATCGCGTGATCCACCCGGACACGTGCCCGGCCGCCCGATAGCGTCCTTTTTGGAATTTCCGATTTATCGCTTTCAATCCTTTAATTTATGATAAATTTTAATCACGCACAGTTGAAGTGTGCTCGGCCCATAACCTGAAGGGTTATTTAGGATTGAAATAACGATTAAACACAGTTTTATTATCGTAAAAGTAATTAAGCTTTATTCAGACACGTAATGCGACAACGGTCACAGCACAAGTGGTGCATAGTACGAGTATATCTTTAAGAGGCGCAACGGCGCCGTGGCGACGCAGTCTGCCACACTGTCGGTAAAGAGGGAGACTGGCGTAGGGTGCTATATTCCAACATTATTTGATATATAATATTTAATCCCTTATTTAGTGACACGAGATCGGCCGCGTATCCTGCGCACGCGCCTTCTCATCTTCTCACGTAGTGGCGCTTCGGTTTCAGTCTTACGCTGACGCTTATTCGAGATTTTCGAGATATTTCGAGATCGATTTCCTTTCTTCTTTTTACGATAGGATGGTATGTCGGAAAAGTTATGAGCCTGCCCAGGTAAGAATTGACGATAGAAACAGGGCTCATCAAGCCCTGGACCAAGGCTCGGAAATGCTCAATCAGGGCTGGGGCTCAGCCTTGGATCAATCCTCCATTAGCCCTAAAATGATAACCTCGTTCCAGGCTTAGTCCGCAAGGCTTGAACGAGACTCGGTGCCAAGGCTTGATTCAAGCCTTGAATTACCACATTTTAAAGGCTCAATCGAGCTTCGGCTAAATAAACTTGAGTATTGTTTACACATATTTATATAAACAATTTCTTATTGCGTCATAACCCTTTTTATGAATTTAGAGTAACCTATGAAAGAGAGTGCGGTCGGACCGTACATCACTGTTGCTAAGCGTTGTTGGTGATTGTGATTGTCGGTTAATTAACAATGGATGAGAAAAAAATTATTATTATCATTAGAATAGAAAATGCGCGGCTGGTCACTTAAAGCGCCCAAAGTCACCTAAATCATACGATTTTTTGTAACATCCACCTTAGTTTCGGTCAGTCACACAGCCCATTATCATCATTAGTTTCTATTAATTATTCATCCTGGATTATTACCGCGGACCTGGAAATTGAAATACAATGAAATCAAACATGTAAAAATTTGCTCCTCTGCTGGGGTTCGATCCGGGGTCGTTCTGATCCGCAGACAAGTGCGCTATCCACTGGGCTACTTGCGACTTTTTAGGATGATACATTTTTTTCGGGCATAAAAATTCAACTTGTGTTAGTGTTATTTTGTTATTTTGTTGATATCCGAATTAACCTTCCTGAACTTGAATAAATGATAGTTCCGATGGATTTATGAGTTCAGAATCGATTGATTAATTAATTATAGATAGGGATAATAACAGTTATGTAGCCTCGTGCACAAAGGACTGCTCTAGGCCTGGTCTGGAGGTAGGGTAGATAACTTGGCGGAAAATTATAGCTATGTTTGTAGATGATGATAATGTTTTCACCACCATTAGCGAATGAGTATTGATATAAAAATTGAGGCCATTTATCGAAAGTAACTTTAATTTTCGAGGCCTTGCTGAGCCCTGAATAAGCCTTGACGTACTGAGTCTGAATACTGAATGCCTGGACTAGGCCTGAATTGAGCCTCGCCAATGGCCCCTTTAATCATCCTCATTTGAAGCTCAAGTGAACGATGAAACCAAGCCTATCCCAGGCCTGAATAACTGAGCCTCGCCAACCCTGGGCTCATACAGGCTTGTTCTCATCGTCAGCCTATGTAATTCTTACCTGGGTGCGTTAGTACGCTATTGGTACGCTATCAGCACAACGTATTGCTCACTAAAATAAATGGAAAAAGTATAATTTTTCATAATTTCTATGTTAACTCATCTGGAATGGAATTCGATGCAAAACGTACCAATCATTGAAGAAATAGTACGCTGTACTGGTAGGGTACTAGCCCTGTCCCGTTTCGTGTTACAATACGAAACCAATTCGCCGTACGGTTCCTGTACCATTATTCTCATGTTACGCCGTGATCAGTTCAATCGTAGCTGTACGCCGGCAGTATATTACACAGACGTCCTAACCTCACAAAATCGAAGGTTACGCTTGGTTATTTGGACGATGAAAATGTTCAATAGAAAATATTCTACTGAAGAAGTCAGAAGAATTTGATTCAACTTATTCTATACAACTTATTCTATTGAGATATTTTCTATAGAATTACCTTGGCTCAAATTTTCAAGGTTTTGCTGCTTGATTTTCTGGACGAAAAGAAAAAAATTAAATAAAAAAAACTTGGATACTTTGAGCCGAGGAAATTCTATAGAAAATATCTGAAAATAATAAGTTTTTTTAACTTATTTAATAAGAAGATTCCAATAGAATCAGCCAAAAACTAATAGGAAATTCAACAGAAATCCGATGGAATTTTCAAACGAATTCGCCATGATTTTTTATTAAATTTTTTTGTGCGTGTTGTCAAAAATCTTTTCCCTTGAATATCTCGAAAGCTACGTGACTGAATAGAATTTTTTTGGCGTCAAAATATTCCTTGTGATAATATCTATCATATCAAATAGCAATAAAGCAATTCCACTTCAAATCCAAAATTGAAAAAAATTCATTTTTTTGGGAAAGCAGTACATGAGACCAAGTTCTCATCAAATTTTCAGAGGGATACGATTTTTTTGACGATTCATGTTTTTTTTTAAAAATTACACTTTTTCCACTTAAATTTTGATTGTTTGAAGAAAAGTTGAAATAATTGATTGCAATCATTAGGAATCGGATTTTCGTTTTCACACATTTGCAGGTAATTAAAAAAACTTCAAAATGAGCGCAATTGAGCTCAATTTTTTCGTTTTTGGAGCCGTTATCGCTAAATCAATTTTTTTCTTCATTCCGCAATTATACGAAAAGTTTATTTTCTTAAAACTGAAATTTTTGGAGCAATTCAGTAACATAATTGCCAAAATTCCCACCGAAGGACATCAATTTTTTGGCAATTGTTCCTTGTTAAATTCATCATTTTTTTTCTTCAGAAAATTTTGTGGAAAAATTCATAAATTAGATCATTTGTTATGACTGCTCACCTTTTGTGATGACTATCATTATAAACAGAACTTAGATTTAAAAAAAGGGAGTAAAGTGAACGGATATTATTGAACGAGTGCGGAGAACAAAGTAGCTTTAGAAGCAAAGTTTCAAATTCTTGAAAAAACTTAATTGTTGTGAAATAGTAGATTGTACACAAAAGGAGGAAAACAGGACATTCTAACCCGCGTATGGATTACTGCCCTCGGCTTCGCCTCGGACGGTAACCACGTTGGTTTTGATGTCCTGTTTTTCTTCCTAGGTACACATACTCTCTTTCATCATAACTGAATGGTATAGTTCGATTTTTCTTCGTAAATGCAGGGAGGAACGTGGGTTATGTCATTCCGAGGATCAT
Source organism: Diachasma alloeum (assembly GCF_001412515.2). Taxonomy (NCBI): domain Eukaryota; kingdom Metazoa; phylum Arthropoda; class Insecta; order Hymenoptera; family Braconidae; genus Diachasma; species Diachasma alloeum. Next base: position 97,702 of record NW_021680450.1, on the reverse strand, counting down.
CAAAAACAACAGAATTCCGAGGAATGGAATAAGCCACTTTCCTCCCGTCATTTGGGGAGGAAAATCGAACTTTCCGTGCAGATATGACGAAACAAATTTTCTAATGTGATACTCTCACGGCTAAGTTTGCTCGAGCGATGCTTTGTTTCTTATCACGGCGAACGCCCCTGCGAAGGGGTGCGTGGAACATTCGAACGTTCGGCAGCATGAGCTAGTCTGCAATGTCCCTACAAGAATCAGATGTTGACGGTTGAGGATCTCTATAATTGGGCCAAAATAAATCTTCCTAATATGCGTACGATTTTCGTAACTAATAAAGAAAGGTAACACTGTAGAAGTGTGACCCATAATGTATTAATGATTTTGCCGGTCTATTGTACTTATACAATCTACAGTCCAATCTACAGTCGGTCTTCTACAGTGTTACCATAAGGGTACCTAAGTAACTAAAATTTTAAATTTTTCGAATCTTTGAAGTTTTTCAAATTTTTTTCACAATTAATAAGTAGTCATGGGATTCTATATCAGTAATGTCTACGTCGTGAATCCTGGGTTACGCTAAGAGCTGGTGAGGTTTGATAATTACCTCACTACTCTCGGTGAATAATTTTCCAAATAATACCTTTGTTGAGAATTCTAAATTGAATTTATGCCTTTAGAAGGCAAGGCGGATTATTGGGAACCATCCCGTACATCTATATGATCACCTGCCTAAATAGGTAGATGACTCATAGAGGTTGGAATTTTATTGTGTAGCCTAGCTCATGGTCAAGGACAAATTCACAACTCATATCACCGAATTAATTCGAGTGTTTGTGAGCGACAATCTATAATATTTTTCCTGTAAATAACTCCGAAAAATAAGTACAATAGACCGGCAAAATCATTGATACATTATGGGTCACACTTCTACAGTGTTACCATAAGGGTACCTAAGTAACTAAAATTTTTAATTTTTCAAATTTTTTCACAATTAATAAGTAGAGTCATGGGATTCTACACCAGCAACGTCCACGTCGTGAATCCTGGGTTACGCTAAAAGCTGGTGAGGTTTGATAATTACCTCACTACTCTCGGTGAATAATTTTCCAAATAATACCTTTATTGAGAATTCTAACTTGAATTTATGCCTTTAGCCCTTCAGAACTCGCGCTCAGCCACCGACCTTCATTACTCGCGTGGTGAGCGCTGCGCCGCCCGTGCTTTCAGTAATGCAGCGTTGTCACGTTCATAGGTACGCGCCGAGCGTGCGGCGAGCGGGAAACAGCAACAGCGGAATTGAAAATTTTACATCCTTCGTTACTCGCACTGGGTGGCACGGCGCCGCTTTTGCGTATGAGCCTCAACAATTTATTATTTTTCGTAGCCTTGATGGATTTTCAGCGGATAAGAACCTTGCTAATCCATTCTAAATGATTCAAGCTAGGCATTCTAATTTTTTCAATTTTTTGAAAGCTCAATTTTGCAAGAGGCAAGCGAAAATTTGAAAAAGGCGGCGCGGCGCTTATAGCGCGAGTTCTGAAGGGTTA
>NW_021680450.1:52624-95609 GCF_001412515.2 Diachasma alloeum | reverse complement strand
CTGGGCGGCACGGCGCCGCTTTTGCGTATGAGCCTCAACAATTTATTATTTTTCGTAGCCTTGATGGATTTTCAGCGGATAAGAACCTTGCTAATCCATTCTAAATGATTCAAGCTAGGCATTCTAATTTTTTCAATTTTTTGAAAGCTCAATTTTGCAAGAGGCAAGCGAAAATTTGAAAAAGGCGGCGCGGCGCTTATAGCGCGAGTTCTGAAGGGTTAGAAGGTAAGGCGGAGTATTGGGAACCATCCCGTACATCTATATGATCACCTGCCTAAATAGGTATGACTCATAGAGGTTGGAATTTTATTTTGTAGCCTAGCTCATGGTCAAGGACAAATTCACAACTCACATCACCGAATTAATTCGAGTGTTTGTGAGCGACAATTTATCATATTTTCCCCGTAAATAACTCTGAAAAATAAGTACAATAGACCGGAAAAATCATTAATACATTATGGGTCACACTTCTACAGTGTTACCTAAAGAAATTATCGAAACGGAAAAACGATTATTTCGTTGATTCACGAGAGATGAGAGTCTTTACCAGGAACGTGTAGCTATCACTTTTTCGTACCAAACTCCATTGTAGTCCATACGCTGGCTATGGTTTTATCCCAAAATCGAGGTCCCCATGAGTACTTAGTCGTTATTTACTAATTTTGGGGCGTAGAACACGAATATGACCAGTAGCTTCCGATCCGCGTTGCCCTTGCCATTGTTATTAACAAGTTAATTGTTTAAAACGTCATAACGACGTATCTATGGGAGCTATAGAAAAAAATTTCGAACAAAAGTTGTTCGTCTCTTTAAGACACATAAAATTTTTTTTTTATTTATTCCGATAACTCAATTTTTAACGGAGTTATGATGAAAAAACCCAAACGCCGCTGGAGTTGTCACGTCGCGCGCATGGAAGAGCAGTCGCTCACGGTGTTGTTACTCCTCGATAACATACGTCCTCGACCGTATTGTTTCGATTCTCAGAAAACTCGTATTTTATTTTCTTTCGTAAATATACCACCTAGTTGCTTCAGTTTCTCCTGGAGTTTAGTGGTGTTTCGACACGTACTCGGACCGAATCAAAATTTTTACTGATCTTGACGTAATCTTCCTCTGAATTTAATGTGAATTTACTAAATATCCAGTGTCCTGTACGAAGAGTGGGGGTGGGGGTGGGGCGGAAACATTTCATCAGGTTCTGTGTCTTTTTACAACGGCAGGGATTCGTATACGATTGGCAGAGGAGGAACACGATGAGGAGAATTCTGACGTATGTATGATCTGTGCATGTGGTGATGGAAAATTATGTAGTGGAGCTCAGGGTCGTAGAAAAATTTGAAGCTGCAGAACAGAGGAAGGATTCAGTTGTTGAGCGGTTGGCGAATGTCACTGATGAGAATTTCCTTTATCATAGAGCTTGTTATTTAAAGTATACATTGCAGAAGAATGTCAAAAAAGCAGTGGATGCACTTGTGGAAAAGCGTCAGGGTTTAGACTGCAATGGAAATTTATCCGAATCAAATGAGAAACCTGTACCACGAAGAATAACGAGATCTCAACAGGTTTGGAATGGGAAAAATTATTGTGTTATTTGTAACAAGGAGAAATACAAGGGTATTAAAAAAACTCTTGCCCTCTCTGAATCATCAAGAGTGGAAGATTTGTTGAGAATTGCAAAATTTTTCGATGATGATGTTTTTACACGGTTATCGAAATTTCCCACGATAGAAGAGATTGTGAGAGTAGACATTCGATACCATAGAAATTGCATGAGGGTGTACGAACAAAAATATGAGAGAAAAACTGACGAAGATCAAAGCACCTCACCAGAATTTTCTGATGCTGATGACGTTGACGGTTGTAACAATGATGATCATGATAATAGTCATGACAATATCAGCAACGATGACAATGATAATCATGCTAATAGTATTGAGAATAATAATCACGACAACATCAATGGAGAATCTTTAGAAAAACCTCGATTATCTCACTATAACCCAGATTTGAAGAGAGTGGCAGTATCTCAATGGCTTGATGAGTGGATGCCACGTTTGGAAGCCGGTGAAGCATTCACATTAACAGAAATCTGTAGTATTGTCAATGATTATCTACCCGGTGATCTTACTCTGAGGAACGATGAGGTGAAAAGATACTTGATTGAACTTTCCGGTAAAAATCTTCAGTTTTCGGTTTCTGTTGCACGTAGCAAACCTACGCTGGTCTACCATGCCACAGTATCTATTGCTGATGTTGTAGATTTGTTACGTCGTAAGAATCCACTCACAGAGAGTGCTAAAATAATTAGAAATTCAATGGATGATGTGAATTTCAATCTGGACGACAAATTTTGCGATGCTGTTGATTTAGAGAAGGCGTATACCGAAATGGAAATTACAGACCCTGTTCTTTAGTTTTTCGGGGCTCTATTCAATTTTAAACCAGACGAATTCGTTGATGAATCCTCCAGTTCAGACTCAGAAACAAATAAAGTATCCGATTCTAAAATTGTAAGATTGAAGTCATTATACCAAATCATTTATTTCATCTTGAATAGCGGGCTGAAGAAAACTCCCCTCCATGTAATGTTAGGTTTGACCGTCCATCATACGTCAAGGAGTAGTGAAATGGTGAAAAGCCTGAATCATCTTGGCCTCAGTATATCTTATGATTCTGTGCAGAGAATTCGAGCAAGATTGGGAGAGTATGCAATTCAGACTTGCGAAAAGACAGTGCCCCTACCATCTCATTTTGAAAAGAGCAATTTCACTGTTGTGGCATTCGATAATATTGATCACAAGGACACGGGCAATACTGGTATGCAAAGTACTCATGATACTGCATGTATCGCAGTCCAAACGGAGCCGGATATAATTCATGAGAAGCCTAACTTATCCGAAACTTCAATTGATCTGAAAAACAGAACGATAAGTGCTGAATTACCTTGTCAACAACTGAAAAATTTCGAGAAACCCCCAAAAGATATTTCTTTTGCAGCCGACTATCCTCATGTACAAGCGCTCCCCTCAGTCACACCCGAAATGTACAATGGGATCCATTGCGATGATCTAGCGTGGTTCCTGAGTAGAGCTGACTTTCGTCAGCAGTTAGATCAGTGGGTTTCCTCAAATGAAGAACAAAAAGTCTCGTCTTAGTCGGCATTCAATTCTGTACTCCGAGAAGATTCTCGCACGAACGACATAATCGGATTTCTTCCAGTTTTACCTCATCCTGTGACCGAGTATGCAACAGTCTACACAGCATTACTAAATTTCAAAGATATTTTGAGTCAACTCAATCAATCCAAACTACCTGTGTTTTGTGACGAAGGGGTCTATCACATAGCAAGACACATCCAATTTCTTCACGCTGAGGAGTTCAAAAATATTGTACTTATGCTTGGAACGTTCCACCTCACGAAAATCATGCTAGCATGCGTAAGAAAATATTGGAAAGGGAGTGGAGTTGACGAAATTTTCCAAGAGACGAGTACCATTGGAGTGTCCACAATCGATCAAGTTCTGAATGGTTCACACTACGCACATTCACCCTATGGATTTTCTCTTCTCGAAGAGGCTATGCAGCGACTCCAGTTGAAGGCATTTTTTGAGGCAGCAGGTAGGCAACAATATGAAGAGGAACTATTCCTGATATCAGATTTGAGAGAGGCTCTAGCTGAAAAAAGTGTAGACGAAGGGCGAGTGATGCTCGACAATTTTGAAGTTATATCGAGCAATCTGGAGAAGGATTTGTGTGTTTTCATCGAAAAACGATGTAATGAGTCTGAACTCTTTAAGTATTGGAACACCTTCCTGATGATTATGCGTGTCACCAAAGAGGTCATCAGAGCAGATCGTTCTGGAGACTGGCTTCAGCATGTGGATGCTTTGAAAAAATGTTTACCCATCTTTCACATTTTGGATCGCACGAATTATGCTCGATGGGCTACAGTATATTTATATGATATTCTACCGTTAGAAACAGAAGCCCCCGAGATTTATACTGAATTCCGGGCGGGAGGATTCTGTGTTAAACAATCAAATTCATCATTCACGTCGGTGGGTACTGATCAAGCCCTCGAACAGACCATCAATCGGTCATGCAAAAGCGTTTCCGAAATCCTAGGGCAAACCCATAAGAAAGAATTTGCCGCTGGATGGGGTTTAACGTATCATGAAGTAAAGGCGATAGTTGATAAATTCTATAAAATTACTCAAGTGAAGAATGATAATTATGAGTTGGCGACTCATCGTGAGTATAGCATCACTCGTACGATAGTTTCTGGACAACAAGTAGCCAAAATTCTCAACTACATATGCGAACATGTGAATCTATTTACTGCAGGAAGCCAAGCCCTACGAAATATAATCACCGAAGTGTTACTTGCCTCTGTTGTAACTGAAAGACTGCTCAGTATCATTCCGGAAGCATGTAGCCTCTTCAATCAGTTTTGTATGGAGCGTTTCCACAATAAAGAAAAAATGATTTCTGATACCATTAAGAAGGTTAATCTCCCGACATTCGATAACTCTAAGAAGAATAAGAAAGTAAAAACGGTGGTTAAATCACTTCCCACGCAAGTGGAGATTGCCAATCGACTGATCCAATTAGCCGAGCACCGTAATTACGATCAGAAGACATTATTCTCATTCGAGTTAATGCAAACGAATTTGTTGTTTGAAGGAGAGAATGAGTTGAAGAAGGAAAAGAATCTGAAGGGTATCCTTGATGAGTTGCAGAAACTGATGGAAACAATATCCTGTGGTATCAGTCCAGCTACACCTCATGTTTGTTACTTAGTGGATGTTATGACACTTGGTCTTACAATAAATATGCGACGACTAAAAACATTCAAAGATTATGGTCAGACATTTTGTGAATCTGTATCAAAGTTGGTAGGTAACACAAATAATCGAGTTGACCTAATTTTTGAATCTTACGATAATCAATTGATCGTCCAAGAAGAAGGCCCCTCAATTCCATATCATGATATTCATGAGGGGATTGCCGTCCCCAAAGATCCTAAGAAGTTTTGGGCTTCACAAGATAACAAAGTTTTGATCCAAAAATTTCTGAGACAATACATCTTGACGCATGGTCATGAGATATGGCCCAGTGGCGAAATATTACTCGGTGCGATGGATTCAGCACCATGTCAGTCCCTGCATCATCAACCACTTCAAGATATCGAATTTCTTCAGCCAGTTCATGGATTTGATGTCCAAATAATTCGTCACTTGAATCAAGCTGTTCGATGCGGTCATCAACGAGTAATGATATCATCTAGTAACGTGGGAGTCGCAGTGATGGCTCTGCACCATTGGCAAAATAATAAAATTAATGGCTTACAGGTAATATTGAATATTTTACAGTTCACATGATTGTTTTACTGATATCATCTTATGAATTCATTCAGGAATTGTGGTTTTGTGGTATGAGAACGAAAAAATATCCAATCCATGCACTAGCTGACTATCACGGACCTGCTCGATGCAAAATCCTTCCAGCCCTGTACCATCTCACAGGCTCTGAGGTTACAAGCAGAATAAATACGAAATTGGCTGCATTGCGTGCCACTCTAGAGGAGTTCCTCACTGACTCCGCCACAGGTAAGATCACCAATTTCTAATTACGAAATACTTCTGTCAGACACGATCAAACACAATACGAGAATGGCCTTTTTATTACAGGATCATCGCCAGACGATATTGCTTCTTCAATTGAGAGTACAGAGAAGTATCTGGTAAAAGTAGTACAGATCTCCAGCGAGGCGACTACTTTCGATATGTTGAGATATTTATCATTTTATCATGGGAAAAAAATCCCGCTCACTGATTTGCCCCCCACCAGTGCAACAATTGAATTCCATATTCTACGAGCATTTTATCACACGCATATTCAACTCATGTGCCTGAATGAAACCCCCGCAATCCTCGACCCCCGACAATTTGGATACGAGGAGCAAAGAGGGCGCTTGAAGCCCACCGTTGTAAAAGAACTTTACCCCCCGACATATGATTTAATCCCCAATTGTACGGACATTAGATGCCGAAAAGATGGTTGCAATTGTGGGAGCAGAAAACAGCCATGTATTCCATTTTGCAAATGTCAGGTTGATGGAACATGTAAAAATCCTTACAATAAATAAAATGAAAAAAAAAATGAATACTCTTCGATGCTGACTTAACCCATAATGAACCTTACTCACCCCGTAATGAGCCAGCGTCAGAGCTCGGCATACAGGAGGCCCCGCGGCGCGCTATCCAAACGCTTATTCAGCCATAACGCCGTTAAAAATTGAGTTATCTGAATAAATAAAGAAAAGAATTTTGTGTGTCTTAAAGAGACGAACAACTTTTGTTCGAAAATTTTTTCTGTAGCTCCCATAGATACGTCGTTATGACGTTTTAAACAATTAAATTGTTAATAACAATGGCACGGGCAACGCGGATCGGAAGCTACTGGTCATATTCGTGTTCTACGCCCCAAAATTAGTAAATAACGACTAAGTACTCATGGGGACCTCGATTTTGGGATAAAACCATAGCCAGCGTATGCACTATTGGAACCATGATAGTTAGATCCTTTTTTAGCTCACTTGAGTATGAAACAATCAAACTAACAAAAGATGTATTATCTTTCAAATCGATTGAATCAAAAGTCATTATTGGTGGGTGGGAATGATCATCGGTAAAGACTTGAGTTCCAAGTTATTCGAAGCCACTTTGATGATGTCATGTGTGTTGCGTCTTCATATGAATTCAATGTTGAGGAAAAAATTGTCTGCACAAGTTGTTTCAACATTTTATGTGAAGCGACAACGTTGAATAAGTACAAAACTAAAGTAAGAAAATACAATCCTTCGTAAATTCATTTATTATCAAATAAGTCAGAACCCTTAAGTGTCCCCGCCTCAATGTACCACTCATGTGGACAGTTATATATTCTGAAGTAGAATATGGCTTGAAATAAATCAGTGTTTTAACTATTACCAGTCATTGAAATTTTTTATCACACCCCTGCACGGAAAGTTCATACTTTCCTCCCGCTCATCAAAGAGCGAAATACGAACTTCTTCCTTTGGAGGCGTGTTAAAAAATCCCATGTGCACCTCGGGCGGAAAGTCTTGACTTTCCGTCCTTGATGCACAATATGCTAGTCTAGCACGCCCCGGGGAAAATGACGGAGTTCACTCATCTTATGAACTCCCCCGGTAAAATACCAGTGGTGCACCAGATTTTATTCGTATCGTTTTTCTCCATCTGTCTAGTTGCGCATATCGTGAATCCAATTATATTCTTGTGTAAGTAGATCACGTCACCTAATACTATGAAAGACGCGTAACATTTCCGGGATTTAATCGTGGCAATTAGCCTTCACAATATCTCTTTTCACTCTTACTTCTTCAAATTACTTTGTAAACGTAACAGATCGATAGCAGAAAGATCAATTTACTGAATGAGGCACACAGATTCGCGATAAATATTTCTCTTACATAATGATAACGGTTGACTTCATTCGACGGTGCAATGAGATGATTGAAGATATATAATAACAGGTGCGGAAAGTTAAGTCACTTTGTAGAAGGACGAGGAAGAGAGTTGGAGTTTATCTGACAGCGAGTTCATCATGAGCAGAGAATCTCCAAGTATGTGGTTATATTTATAGTCGTACGAGGTATATTTACTGATTTAGATTCAATATCCGATGATTCCTATGAGTAGATGGTATTGACATATCTTTTACGAATTTGCTAACCTCATTAGTTGAGAGTCTTACTTCCATTGATTTAACAATTTTACGGCCTAGAAAATATGAGATGAGCATATGTATTAGATGATTTTTGTAAAAATCTGCGCCAAGAAAAAGTTTTGTTTAGTTCTTACTTGAAAGTACAAATTTAAAAAATATATAAAGCAATCAAAAAGAAAACCAAGTTAGGAATGTCGAATGAATAGTCATATGACACACTCAACTTTCTATGAGAAAAATAGTTTTAAATTGAATATGGATTTGAAAAGAATTCTCTATGAAATAAAAAATAGAAGAAGGACCAATGTCCATGGCGCGAATTAAAAGATGGAGAATTAGATTGATCCCAGACAGTGAGTGGAAAAACTCCGTGCCAAGAAAATTGGTCCTCCTATTTTTTATTTCATAAAGAATTTTTTTCAAACCTAAAAAGTTTTTTTCAATTTAAAACTACTTTTCTCATTGAAATTTGTGTGTAGTATGACCATTCATTCAACATTCCTGCCTTGGCTTTCTTTTTTATTTTTATTTTTTCATTCATATTTCTTTCCTACTACCATTACGGTTTTATAGACTCCCTATTCGTCTACCTTGCCTCTCTCACTTCTCTCTTCTGATTTTTATCTGCATTACCATGGGCCGTCTTACTCTTAACTGTACCCCATTCGGGCTAGGACTGCACGAAAAACCATGGAAAACCCTAGTCGTACAGCCGGCCGATTGTGCAGAGCCCTAATGTACACTTCTGTTACACTGACTAGAGGGAGACATTCGGCCAGTAGACCATGCCTACCCTCCGAAATTTTTGGGCGAGGGTGTTTCTAAGCGGTCACCCATCCAAGTACTAACCGCGCTAAAGGCAACTACACTCGGATGTCCGCCGGAGCAACACCTAACTCACTCAACCATTACGATAGGCTTCTCTTTTCATTTCTTTATATTAAAAAAAAATCTTACTTTCAAGTAAGAACCAAACTAAACTTTTTTTTGGTGCAGTTTTTTATATAAACATTTTTTTTTCTGGGCAGATTCCATTTTTTTTAAAAATAAGTAAGGAATCGTTTTTACATCCTATAAAATTTTTTCTTTCGAATTCAATTCAACTAATTCATTTTTCACTAGATAAAACAGCTGTCCAATCAACAATCGAAGCAGGACAAACAGTTTTACTCCAGATTCATCATTTCCACGAACTTTTAATTATACATACATGATTTTCTGATTTAAGTTGTTTCTTCACGTATGAAAAAATGCTGTAGGATTTCCTATAGGATTCCCTGTAGAATTTCCTATCAGATTTATGACCCTAATCGTGACCCTTGTAACCGATTGGTTTCGAGTCTCAATTTTGTGTGTTACTTTCTATAGAAAATCCTATAGTGAATTCTATAGGAAATCCTATAGGAAATCCCACCAGAAAAATCCTATAGGAAATGTTCGAATTCTCCATGGGATTTCCTATAGGGAATCCTATAAGATATCCTAGAGGAAATTCTATAGGAAATCCTATAGGATTTTTTCATACGTGATTCCATTAAATTTTTCTTTGATTTTCTACGGGAATTATATAATTTTGGGAGGTAGATTGATTTCCTTTCAGAAACAGCCGAACAAAATATTTCCTTTGTAAAAGTTTTCATAAAAACATCGGTTCCTGTTTTTTTGGAAGATATTCCTATTTTTTCAAAATATTAACAAAATCGTTTTCGTGTCCTTTGCATCTTACCGTAACTTAATTTAGAGCATTTTTTTCCACGAAATTGAAAACATTTTCATTTTCGAATTGATATTATTCGAAAAAAGCATATATTTTGTTTTCAATTTCAGCTATCCGCGAACACTTGATTCTTGATCACACAATTTTCGTTGCATGGAAATTCTCAGATTCCGAACATGAACTATAACCTCACAAACTATCTTTATCTCCGAGGTCCAGATATAAATAGGACAAGAAGAATTCGAATTTCCGGTAAAAGAAAAAATAAATGAAACACAGTGTTGATTTTTTGTCTCAATGTAATGAATGATTTTAAGAAACGCTTCCCGTAATTCTCCATAACAATACAACAACTTACATTTGAATGCACTAGTAGCAACACCTCGACGTTGAATGTGGAGCTCATCAGTTGGATCAGCGTTGCCAATGCCGAAAACAGAATCTCATACTTTATAACGTGACTTGCGAGAATGGGAATATCAACCCGTTGCTGTGCGCGTAACTCCTTTATTTTTAGTCCAAATAATACAACAGTTGCAGCATTGAGAAGCTCATAGGCGATTTATATAGTGCAACTAAGGACAGTTTTTCGATTTGTCTTCCCGTTCTCATAATGGTAAATACGGATCATTGAGAGACAGTGGAGGGGGAAGCGCCGACGTGTATAAATACGCGGTGCGCTCGGCCTGATGTTATGGAGTCAAAATTTTTCTTGTCCGATACGACTACCGCGTATCTCGATGAGAAATGTCCAATGTCCATTACTCTTTCTCTCTCCTTCTTGAATTCTACTGATTTGCATTTTTTAGACTCATCATCGACTTATTGTAAAAATTAATGAAAAATTGATGAACAAGGACATATAGCGCTGTATATTGCATATAAATTTTTCCCCCATCCTCGATTAATTTCTATTTTCAACTCAGTCCGTGAATAACGAGTTTATTTCTGAGGTTATTTTACACGGGTAATTTGAACGTTTGATTTTCTCATGAAATTCTCAAATCAAATCGGAGCATGAATTATAAATAAATGTAGGAAAACAATACCTTTTTTTTTTAGAGCAGAACTGATTGAAAATAGTTTCTGTTGCGCGGAAAAAAATCAATTCGATTCATACGAAAATGATCGTGTACTCGTTTTGGAAAAATGACTGAAATCTCCCAAAAAAACAAAAACAAATGTTTTTGCAAAACAACTGCGCCAAGAAAAAGTTTTGTGGGGTCATTTCTGGAAAGAAGAAACANATTTTTTTCTGGAAACCACAATTCCCATAGAAATTTTGCAAAAAATAAACAAATAAAAATCAAAGCCAAGTCAAGAAATGTCCAATGGATCATGGAATGTGCTATCAGATTATTATGGGGAGGATAACTCTGAATAGAAGGATTTTCAAAAAAATCTTCATAAAATAAAAAATTCAGTAGAGACAGGATTCAAAGTTCTTGGCGCGGAGTTTTCCAACTCATTGTCTCGTATCAATCTGTATCTTCTGATTCGCGACAAGAACTTTGAATCCTGTCTCTACTGAATTTGATGACTTTTTCTTGGCGCAGTTTTTTTGCAAAAATCTGGATAGTGTTGTAGTCACGGGTATTCAAGCGTAGATAAACGGCGCGTTTATAATCCACCAATAACTTTTGAATATCGGCGTGACGTCCTACAACACAGCTAACTCCCTACACTCTTCCGAAGTCAGTAACAGTAGTACTAACTTTCCCACTATAATCTCCGCGTAAGTGGCTGAGAGAAATGGATCGACGAAAATCCCAACAGCAGATTCATGAAAAAATTATTTTCTCAGTCAACTATTGTTTATTAAATTTGGAAAAATTACAATAGGGACTCGAATGATAGATGAGCCCATTTATGAAATCGAAAATGTGTTGGGATGGGATAAACAAAGTTAAAAAAAAAGATATTTGTGTGGTAGAGAGGGAAGTTGACTCGCGTGGGGTACAGCAGTATCGGACACGTTCTTGGTGACGGGACGCAACTGCGTCCCTTGATTAAAAGAAAAAGAATTTCAGAAAAAAAAAAATCGTTATCTCCACGGATTATTGAGTTAACGAGCTCCGGCTGCATTTATTTTTCTTCTTTTGCACTATACTTTTCGGTAAAAATCGAATGAAATCTGTTAAAATTTTGGGGCAATTTTTCATAACCTGAATTGGCGGTTTTGCTCATCAATTGCTTTCATTTTTTCCGTTACTTATTCTTCCACTATTTCCAATTTTATTTTGTGCATGTCATATATCTCCATGTGTTATGCGTGGATGTGCATACGATTGCTTTCCATTTTTTTGCGTCCGAATGGACGCATTGCAATCCTTGAATTTTCACATTATCTAATTTTCATTGGAAATGATATAGAATGGTCTGAAACGTAAAAATACGGAGTTTGGCGACCATGTATGTATGTGACCACGTCCACCACCACCTTCTCGGTGGTCAAATTTCAGAAAATTGAGTAATTAAGTGGCTTAAGTATTTACAAAAAATCTGAAATTTTGTCAAATTATAAGCCCAATCGATCCAATAGTTTTTGAGAAAAAGCGATTCATTTTTAAATCGTTTGCCGCAAATATCTTCAAAACTAGTGGACTGATTTCGATTTGTATTCAAAATATTCGTTTCGATGCCTTCTATCTAAATCAATGAAAACATATACCCATCCATACTCTAACTTAAGCAAAAATCGAAATATCGAATTGAAATTTGGACAGAAAATATTCATACCCGCTCATGCGAAGTATTCAAAACATTGAAATTTTAACAGCACACATAGAGGTGGTAGTAACCATCTGAAAATTTTACTGCTAGTTAATGTTGGAAAGCTATAAACTTTTATAACATTTCCGACCATTCAGAAGCCCGCCATCAATATATTAATGGCGAAAAAATATAAGACCTCACTCAGTGACATGCACACTGTTCCATAGCGCACTGTGATATGCTCGCTTTCCTCTGCTTGTTTTTTAATTCTGTTACGGATGACCGGGTTTAGATTGGAGTGAGAGGGAGAAAAAATCTACCTGTCAGCTCTAACCTGACCGTCACTGGTCACGAACTGGTCGTCTCGATGATGATGAGGTTAACGATGTTATAATTACCTTCGTTTGTGAAATCTAAGGTGGGACCGTGATGTTCGGGATTAAGTATTAAAATACAACAACGATATTCCGCGTAAAGGAAAACACTGACCAAATTATACCGATTGCACTATTTATTTCGTAATTGGAGTAATTTCACGAAAACCCAGGGTAAAAACCGTCGGAGGGAAAACAGGAAAAGAGAGAAATAAATGAGTTGGATAATTGTGGACATAGACACTTACAGTTGGTGGAAGGGTTGGACAGGGATTGCTCAGTTAACGCTCAGCGGGGGTTCAGTTGAATCACGTGACTCAGCTTGGCTCTGCGTGATGTCCTTCGGTGGGTGGCGAGTGGGCGGTCGATAATCGAGTCACTCAACAGGGCCGAAGAGGGCCTAGGAGTTGGTCGTCCTCGCTGAATTGGTGGTGGGATAGCGGATGCTATCGACTCTGGCCTCAGAGATTCTTGTAGTTGACTCGTTCAGTTGAAGTTAATTGGGGAGCACTACTTTGTACTGGGTGGTTTTAAGACACTGATGATAATTAGGACCTCCTGGTTCTGAGTTCTCGGCTTCGAACTAACTCTCCCTGGCTCCTGCAGCCATTTTTATAGTAAAAACCTGAGGTTTTGGGCTGTCTTATGAGTCCTGCCTCCTGTCTTAATTAGGCCTGCGCATCCAACCAAAAGCTTCTTAATTGTCCGATTTGACTAGACAATTCGATGATTGGTCACAACTCCGCCCCAATTTCCACTTCTATGTCACCGGTAGCCCTTTTGGGTGGGTTTTCGGCTTTTCCACGTTTCCATGGGAATAATTACCACAACACTAGCCTGGCTATTAATTTAAGTGCAAAAGCCCATTATGGTCAAATTTCTGTTGATGGTTATCTTATGTTTATGGCCTAGCCGCAAGTTATCCACAGGGTCAGATGTCAGGTTTTTCCAAGCAGTTGGAATAGGCGCGTGCCACCTTGGCTGTTCCTCCTGTTTTTTTACCTGGCGACAGTTGTCCATAGTCTTCGTATCAATCCTAAAGTGCTCCAACTCATTAGTATGAATCACCCTTTTAACTCTCTATTAGGCCACTTATTGTGATGTTCTTGATAAACGGCGTTTAATTAACTCTTCACATTTGTCATATCACATTGTGACATTAACGATACTGTAGCGATAAATAATTCGAGGTAACATATGGGAATATTCTTCGGTTGAAAGAATATAAAGAAAAACAAAATTGAAATAGTTGCGTACATCGTATGACCCACGTACAGGGTACGTAACAATTCGACGAGTACATGTGACAGAGTTAAAGTAAGGGCCCCGACCATATTCCATGAAATAATAATTTAAAAAAAAACATATATTCATGTTATACCATCTTTTAAGCTATCTTGTGACAATAAACTATGAAATTTAAATGCGTTACTTTTTTTTCGGAATTTTGGGTGAATTGTTCTTTCCCAAGAACTATTGAATATATCGATATAAAACTTGATATAGACGTGTTATTTGCCAATACTCAGAACTACCGGATTAAAATGTATAGGCCCCTGGCCATGTCAGATTTTTTGGCTTCACAACATTCCTAAACATTAGTATGAATTTTTTTCCCAGAGAAATATATTTTCGACATCAAATAACCGTAAGAAGAATAAAATTTAATTTTTCCCAAAAATATGTTTTAGACATACCAAATAATCGTAAGGAGGATAAAATAGAATGCTTTGTGTTATCATTCATCATAACAACTACTTCTTAAGCTGCGGCTCCGGGTCGTATACACCCAGAACAATGATTTTTAATATTTCTATGCATTCAAAGATTGAATAAGTGGACAAGACTGTCAAAAACTAAGAAATCCAATCGCTGAGGAATTGAAAGCGGTGTAATAGAATACAAGTGCTGCAAAAAAAACCATTGAGAAAAAAATCATTCTTCTGATGCTGGCTAGAGATAAATTCCAGAAAAAATCCAGCAAATAGTCTTCCAAGGTGCCCCACCTTAGGAAAAAATTCTGCCAACTTTGGAGACGATAAGGGTGGAAATACAACAGTACATTAATTCAATAAAGAATATCTGATATGTATCGATACAATTCATATCTTTTCATACAATCTATCGCTCTTCATTTATGTATAAGTTTCAGTTATATTAATGAAATAATCAATAATACGTACTTACCGGCTAAAGTTTGTTCGAACCAGAAGTCAAAACTTCAAAATGACTTCACACTATATATATAAATATTCAATACCACCGAAATATTAAATTATTAGGATCTCAGATACACTATTACTCCATTTGACGTCGGCGTCGGACAACTGTCGGAAAAGTTTCACTCGGTTCTGGCGCTATTCATGGGTTTATAAAGACTCCTGTCGAAACCTGGAGGAGGGTTTGAAAGAAATCGGGTGAAAGAAAGAGAAGTGCGAGCGAGAGAGAGAGAGAGAGAGAGAGAGAGAGTAGCGGGACGGAGGGGGGGGAGGGGTGGGAGAGAGATAAGTGAATGGTGTTCGATGTGTTGTACAACTAGGAGAAGAGGGAGTTGAGTGAATTTTACAGATGATAGTATTTCCTGTTAATCACATCTTAGACATAGTGTGCTCCTATCATTTAAATCGAAATTTAATTTTTTCTGTATTGAGGGGTTATAGGGGAGAGTCGACTTGCACCGCTCGGCGGCAATACTGCTCACCAAGTTTTGTCCATAATTGCGGAATTAATTTTTTGCTTTTTTTTCTTTATACGAATCATTTAATATTACGGTGTAATTTTCGAAGAAATTTCACTTCATCTACCACTTTGAATATAAAAAACATATAGCAAGGTTTAGAGGTCCTTACGTAAAATCTAGGGACCAGTAAATAGGATTTTTCGTAGTTTTGAACTCCACATTCGTATGTTTAACTGTTGATTGTCGATTCGTGGTACTTCCTTCCTTCATTAGAGACCAGTGCAAACTTTTTATTCCCTTCCAATTAATAATTATTTTTAATTCTGTTAACACCACGCGGAGCCAGTAATATCGCTTGCTTGGTACGGGTAATATCACTCGGTTGGTGGCCATCAGTAACGTTGCAGCGCGAAGATTACAGGTAGCAAGATAAGCGATATTGGAATCGTACTGAGCGTTATTATCCGACGGCAGGTAAAACCACTGGATAGGCCCCCACTTTCAATTTTCATTTATTTTGTAAATTTAGAAAAGGGTCAGATTTCTACACTGCAGAAATAACACCTTGAATAGTCAAGTGAAAAATTGAAGTCATTGTTTACATTTCGAGTCAACGTTTTAAATAAAAAATTCGCATTTTTTTTTAGGTGAGCAGTGCAGGTACACTCTCCCCTATAGTCGATTCTATCTTTCACGTACGTAGAGACTAGTGAAGATGAAACAGCAATTGATTTGTTTATAGGGGAAAGTGAATTATTGAACGAACGATAAATTTTATGAATTATATTTTCTGAAATTCGCCCTCAAAATTTCTGGTATTATGATAAAATTGCCGATAGTATTACTTCAAAAAAATCGTGTATAGAACATGAGACTTCGTCGCAACCAGAATCCCTCCCCGTCACTCTCACTTAATCGGAGTTCATATGATTTCAGTATTACCCCAAGGCAAGCTTTCATTTAAATTTACTCAGTCAATTTCTGGAAAAAATATTGAACAATTTCCAATCATATGCAATTTAAAGATATACCTTTTTGCTAACGATTTGCAGATTCATTTGTCATTATGGCCATGCTAATCAATTTTAATAATAATATTACACTGGGGTTACGATCACGGAAATGGTGAGAAGAGGGAATTCCTGTTAGGAAAACTGAAACAGTCGTTTATGTCTGCTGTAGGAGTTATAATACACAGGGTGTCCCACGACCGATCCCTTTCCTTCGAGGGTATTGAAGTAGGTGCTTTTTAAAGTGGAAAGTTTCACTTTCTGATTTGAGCACTTTGTTTGCAGTCTGACATTTTTATCCTTTGGTCTATTTCTCCTGATTTCAGGAGCACATATTGATTTCTTACAATTGTTCCAAATTTTTCCCCTTTTTTTTCCATGTCAAAGCGTTAGATGCCCACATATGCAACCATCTACGGCTGTACTCTCCCTTCTTACCATATCGCGCGCAAAATCATTGTCCAAAAAGCGGAAAAAAAGTGTTCAGATCCGAAAGTGGAAAGGGAACTTTCCACTTCAAGAAGCATCCTCTTCAATACCCTTGAAGGAAAAGGATCGATCGTGAGACACTCTCTATAGAATGATTCTGTAAGAAATTTTCATGCCTCATAACAACAGTTGGGCACTATTATGGAATTATCATGCCGCAAAAAAATAAATGTAGAGAGGAACACGGCAGATGGAAATAGACCGCGCCCGATCATCACTCAAAGCATATTCGAATTGTATCACCTTCTTAACAATTCTTTGCATATTACGTTGATAGTCATATTTTCACCACCACAGTCTACTTCATTCACCCAACATTTCGCAAAATATGCTTACAATAAGGTTTCATTTTCATAATATTAGTGAATTTCTATGCAGGATTTCCGCCCAGGCAACTGCTTCGAACTTCTACCGTATCAAAATAACACGATGGAATAAAGATTGGATCAGGCTTGATTCAAGATTGACCAAGACTGATCCAGCCTGAACTCTCAAGGCTGAAACAAGCTGGAATGAAGATGGAAAAATGACTAAGTTTCCAAGGCTGGAGGTTCCGTCTTAATCGAAACTTGAATCATAAGCCTCGATCAAACCTTTCATATGAGAATTGGATCCAGGCCTGCATCCCAAGCCTCGGCCGAGCCTAGGCGAATTTGATTAAGGCAATCAAGATTCATGAATCCAACAATTATTTTTCTCACCCAGACTTCATTTTATTCATAGTTTACAGATCTGTTAGAAAAAAAACAACTGACTGGATATTAAACTTAGAAAGAAGTAAATGCACAACACGGAAAAAAAAATACCTTTAGAAAGTCGTTTCTAGATGTCAAAAACTCCTGTTCTTAAGCTTTATCCTTGGTGGGATCATAAAAACTAACCAAATTAGGGATTGTTTTGAAGAATCAATATTTTCTAAAATTAATGCAGAATTTTTCTTAATTTTAGAAAATTTTCAGATTGAACTAAACAATTGCGGCTGAGGTATTTAAAGGGCGTAAGAGCCCTACATAGGGAGGGGTGCCCAAATATCGGGATTTTCAGATGTGATGAGAGGAGATTTTGCAAAAAGAGGGTGGGGGTGTAGCGTCTCACCTACAACGCTACATAATGGATGATTGACGGGTGAACGAAAACTCTCGACCCGTCTCACTCGCTCCTATTGTGTCACGCGTATATCTCGGACTTAATTCCATCTACGGAATTCGGGCGTCTTGCAAATTCAGAGACACCTCAATAAGCCAGTCTGGCGCTAATCGCCAAATACTTAGCAAGTCGACCACCCGACTTCTACGTTACATCTTTACTTCTGTACATATATATATATATTTTTTTTTAATTTTTCTATTTCATTTGTTTTATCGAAGTAATTCTCGATTTGAAACCCCTCCTCTAACCTGCCTCCCCTCCTTTCTTTTTCCTCTCATTGTTATCTGCGGTATCATGGCCGTCTTACTATTAGCTGTGCCCCATTCGAGCTAGGACTGCACGGGAAATCATGTAAAACCCCAGTCGCACAGCCGGTCGATTGTGCAAGTGCCCTAATATATCCATCTGTCCCACTGACTAGATGGAGACACTAGGCCGCTATATCGTACCTACCGTCCGTAATTTTTGTGTGAGCGAGGTGTTCCTAAGCGGTCACCCCTCCAAGTACTAACCCAGCTCAACGCTGCTTAGCTTGGATGTCCGCCGGAGCAACACCTCACCCATCTAACCATTACAGTCGGTACTTCTGTATATATATATTCTTTGACGTCTTGTAAATATACTGTGATTAATCAACATAATTGCATTTGTTAGTGAATTGAATCTTCCCATAACAACCTCAATTCCTACAGGGGGGGGGGGGTGTGCATTGAGAATTCACAACCAAAAAAATTCAGTTCGCGAGTTTTTCAAAAACACAACCCCCGTCCCTCCCTTCAGTGTTCAATAAAAATTTGCTATCTCTCTTAGTTTCGGAGAGATTTTTCAAAAACTTACCGACTCAATTTTTTTGGTTGTGAATTCTCCATGCACAAGTCCCCCCATCCCCCTCCCCCAAATTTTCATAAAAATTCGCTATCTCTCTAAGTTTCTTAGATATTTTTGAAAAACTCACCGACTCAATTTTTTCGGTTGTGAATTCTCAATGCACACCCGTCTCTCACCCCCCAAATTTTCGTAAATATTCTTTATCTCTTTTAGTTTCGGAGACATTTTTTAAAAAGCCCAGCCATAACCCACCCTTTCATAAAACACCCCTCTTTGCAAAACCCGTCTCTTTACAAAACTCCCCAGGTGTATAAGCGCACCCCCCCTGATATCGCTACCCCCTTTTTGCAAAATTCCCCCTCAAGAATTGAAATAAATTTCTAGATTTTTGAAAATAGTTTTTCTAAAATTCATTATATTTTGGCTTGAAATTAATTCCAATTTTGATCATAAATTGTAAACGATTTTTTCCTAAAACTTGGAAAAAAGTTTCTAGATTTTAGAAACCTGAAGGGTAGAAACCATTGTTTCTAAAATTTAGAAACATTTTTTTAAAGCTAATCCACTTTTTTTCTCTGTGAATGTGATACCCCTTCTGTTCCCATTTTATTTGTTTTTTATGGTTTCTTCTGTTCAATTTCTTTTTCCAGCATGAGATAAATGATTATACCAATATACGAAATGATATCCACCTCCACAAAAGAGAAGATATTTAGTCAAACGATGTCCTATCTTTTCATTTGTGATTGAATAAATTTAAATTGGAACGAGGATGAAACAAGGCTGGATGGAACATTGACGTCTACGCTTGAATAAATTTTGGGTTCGACAACGGAATAAAGGTGATGCGGCGACTGATCCTATTGATGAGTTTAGAGTTTCGTATACTGATTTTTGTGCGGAATTTAAATCTTATGAAATTAGAGAGACGACCAGGAAAATTGGTGAACAAGGAACGAATGAAAAAAAAGAAGGGGGCTGAATAGTTTGACCTCTTTTTTAAGGCCTCTGCAATGCCCTGGTACCAGAAATGCAAACTCCCAGGGTAGGCAATCATTACCGTAAATCGCGTCAGAGCTAATCATTACCACCTTTCAGCATCCTTGACTAGAGTAGGAATTACCAACGACCCCAGTTGCTCTTGCGGAGCATAAAACCGAACATTTGATCATGTTCTCTGGTACTGTTCCAAGTACGAACAGCAAAGGGCTAAGCTGTTAGGTAGACTGATCAACTAGAAATGTTCCAAACCCTTTACCACCGAAAAATTCGCAGATGCAACTGACCAAAAATATATTAGGGAAATGTGTAAATACGTGCAAGACTGTAAGCTACAAATATACAGATTGTATATTATACTATTGATATAGATTGTGACGTATTTCGCACCCCTGCAGAACGATACGAAGATACGCAGCCCTCGGCGACCAAAACAAGAAATTAAATAGTTGGGCACCAGCACGTGTGAAACGTGTAAAAATCACAAACTCAAAATATCAACAAAGTCCGCGACGAAAAGAACGACTGCCGACGGCTCAGCATCAACTGCGGTGGCGGCTGGGTTCCACAAAATGTCGTCCTATAAAATTCTGAAATGATTGGGTTTTCAACTTATTCCACATGAGTCACAAAGATCCGAAATTACGGGGAATATATAGTTTTCATTCAAAGAAGCCCCCTTTCTTATTCCTCAAATATTTCTCTGACAAACTCGAAAAGATATATCACAATAAATTACAAATCACAAAGCTAAAGACTCGATATATCACAATTTTTCCCTAACCGTAATCTGTCAATAATAGAACACTAGTCAAGTTAAAACGATAGTCAGAATAAGTCAAGATAAATTGAAGTCAAAATGGAAATGTCAAAAGGTAAAATAACTAGTACGGTACTGAATCAGTCAATAATTACAGCAAGAAAGTTAATATTATTTCGAGAAATGGACGCCTCAATAATAGACGAAATGAATAAGAAATCTAAATGTCGGTTGATGAGAACTGAGATTGCCACGAGAGACAATAATTCGTGACCCCACACAAGGTCACACGACAATGAAAAATCGAGCGTTGAAACCGACTCTTCAATCCCAATTCCGTTTCCCAAAAGAAATGACCCCGATGTCGAATAAAATGAAATAATTAACTCAATGTTCCGTCATCAGGAAATATCGGCATCATTTTAGAATATCAAAATAGCAGCTAGCTGTCTAGAGATCCACATCCGACTGTTGACAACTAGCTAGATAAAACGAGAGTTATACAATTAACAGAAAATATCACTGAATTTAATTACGGATTTCAAAATAAATTATTTAATGCCTTAAACATCCAAAAGTAGGTGAAATCGAAATGACTGAAATCGAGAAACTAAAACACCCGAGTGGAAATTCTGTTCAGGTCTCGATCAGAAATTGATCAAGTCCGATGCGAAATTCTGATCAGGCATGTTACGCCTCTGCCTTAGATTTTTCCACTAGGGTTTCTCCGCCTTCCATCATTAGGCATTAATTAAATTTAATTTTTTGAGAGAAAAAATTAGTAACTTCCTAGCCGGGAATCGAACCCGGGACCTCCCCATGTCGCGTCGGGTGTTCTTACCATCTGAGCTACCAGGACACTTACGAATTTTACTCTCAAATTGACTCATACCCGAGTGGAAATTCTGTTCAGGTCTCGATCAGAAACGGAGCAAGTCCGATCCAAAATTCTGATCAGGCATGTTACGCCTCTGCCTTAGGTTTTCCCACTAGGGCAGTTTCGCCGAACAAGGGGCAAGAAATCGAAAGGCGAATTGAACTGATTAAAATGGCGTCAAAACCGCCATACGCCAAGCGTCTTATGAAATGACACAAAATTAATTCTTAATAAAAACAAATTAATTTGGAACCTGTTCAGCTCATCGCTCACCGTAATACGGAACTCAAAATATATGTCCACTTCAGATGAACGGGTGTCGAAAATTCTCCTTACAAGACTCCCTTCAAGTCCACGGCAGGCCTCGATATCGTCAGAATTTTTCGGTGACACACAACACCAGCAAAATAGAGTTAGTTTCGCAACGTCCAAACGAGAAGTCACGAGCCATGCGACACTAACCCATGCATTCGCTAATTCTCGAACGGGCAACGATTCCATTGGTCAATCATGACGACATTTCCTTCAACAACATCAATTTGTTTGGTCGGCGATGACGACACCTTCTGACCATTCCCTGATTGATTCAACCGAACCAATTCAGAACTCACGAGTCCAAAACATACTCGTATCATTTTTGCCAGTGATACAAATATGCTGTGTTCGCCATAAATTCAACGATAAATTTTCAAATGATTTATTATAAAGAATTGATGTTGCACTGGACGTCGAACGTCAGTCCAGTGTTTTCCCACCAAAACATAAGATAGTCATCTGGGATAACACTAGCTACAACTAGAGTCCCTATACCAGTTACCGCTGCTCGGTCGTTCACCATACTGCCTCCAACGCGGGAATCATTCAATCCACTCGAATGTGACGTGACTCGAAACCCTGCATGCAACTTGACTTCAGGACTCTCTCTCTCCGAGGCTCGAATATTCTGTCCAACCCTGTGTAGATTCTATCCAGGCTCCAAATCCCTCGACGTCATCCGATGAGCGGTAGAATGTGGGCTCGATACAAACAAAAAGAAAATATTCAACAGAAATTCGATAATAAATAAGTTTTTTTACTCTCGTTTCGCTGGTAATGTGACTTCTCGTCTGGACGTTTCAAATTTTCACCGTTGAAAGGTGGAAATAAAAAATAACACGGTACAACTTGCCCTCCCCCAGACCGGAGGCGGTGAAAAGTTTCCAAAACCTCAAAAATCGAATTCCAAAAACGTCAAATATCCAGACGAGTCTCACTCTCCGCTCGGCAGAGTACAAAGAAAAATCATCCACAGTCAATAAGACAGCGATTCACGAAATCGAAATCCAATTAAAATCAGTGGCTCAAACTACGAATAACAGATTAAAAACACATAACATTACATCATGACTATTCATTTTCGAAGGGTTCGCCAAAGATACTCTAAAAAGTTCCAAAAATAAAATGTCCTCAACCAATAAAAAGAAACTCAAAAATCCACGGAATATGAAATTTAGCTCGCGAATAACGAAATCGAGTCACTCGGACGACAGATGAATGACTTCAATAAATTAATCAAAAAATTCGGAAACTCAAGACATTCCAAGGTCCCAAAAACTAAAAACGAAACAGACCAAATTATTCGTCCTTACAGAGCTTCCAAATGAGGATAATACGCAAACCTCATCCACGGAAACGACATTACTGCTGTGACCGATACGACAAATGTCACCGACGCAACAGGATCCCTGACGAATCCCTGTCTCAAAGAGTACCGTGACAACGGCGACGGCGATACCGATACCAGAAGTATTATGCTAACCTTCGATCCCACCATCTTAACAGAACTCGGTAGAGGCAACATGACCGTTTTCATAATTGCATGACGATCACAATCCAAAAACCTCAAAATCGGAAAGATATCTCTAACCCGTAGCCACTCGCTTATCATCAATTGTACGCCGCATTGCAACTAAATGAACGATGGACCGATCACGAACAGATAGATCTTATAAAACAGACATTCCGATTTCAAAAATTCGTAACCAACGATATAATCTGAGGAACGAAAACTCCAAACAAAAATCACTCAGCGTTCTCGTTAGACAAATGAACATCNTTTTTCCACTAGGGTTTCTCCGCCTTCCATCATTAGGCATTAATTAAATTTAATTTTTTGAGAGAAAAAATTAGTAACTTCCTAGCCGGGAATCGAACCCGGGACCTCCCCATGTCGCGTCGGGTGTTCTTACCATCTGAGCTACCAGGACACTTACGAATTTTACTCTCAAATTGACTCATACCCGAGTGGAAATTCTGTTCAGGTCTCGATCAGAAACGGAGCAAGTCCGATCCAAAATTCTGATCAGGCATGTTACGCCTCTGCCTTAGGTTTTCCCACTAGGGCAGTTTCGCCGAACAAGGGGCAAGAAATCGAAAGGCGAATTGAACTGATTAAAATGGCGTCAAAACCGCCATACGCCAAGCGTCTTATGAAATGACACAAAATTAATTCTTAATAAAAACAAATTAATTTGGAACCTGTTCAGCTCATCGCTCACCGTAATACGGAACTCAAAATATATGTCCACTTCAGATGAACGGGTGTCGAAAATTCTCCTTACAAGACTCCCTTCAAGTCCACGGCAGGCCTCGATATCGTCAGAATTTTTCGGTGACACACAACACCAGCAAAATAGAGTTAGTCTCGCAACGTCCAAACGAGAAGTCACGAGCCATGCGACACTAACCCATGCATTCGCTAATTCTCGAACGGGCAACGATTCCATTGGTCAATCATGACGACATTTCCTTCAACAACATCAATTTGTTTGGTCGGCGATGACGACACCTTCTGACCATTCCCTGATTGATTCAACCGAACCAATTCAGAACTCACGAGTCCAAAACATACTCGTATCATTTTTGCCAGTGATACAAATATGCTGTGTTCGCCATAAATTCAACGATAAATTTTCAAATGATTTATTATAAAGAATTGATGTTGCACTGGACGTCGAACGTCAGTCCAGTGTTTTCCCACCAAAACATAAGATAGTCATCTGGGATAACACTAGCTACAACTAGAGTCCCTATACCAGTTACCGCTGCTCGGTCGTTCACCATACTGCCTCCAACGCGGGAATCATTCAATCCACTCGAATGTGACGTGACTCGAAACCCTGCATGCAACTTGACTTCAGGACTCTCTCTCTCCGAGGCTCGAATATTCTGTCCAACCCTGTGTAGATTCTATCCAGGCTCCAAATCCCTCGACGTCATCCGATGAGCGGTAGAATGTGGGCTCGATACAAACAAAAAGAAAATATTCAACAGAAATTCGATAATAAATAAGTTTTTTTACTCTCGTTTCGCTGGTAATGTGACTTCTCGTCTGGACGTTTCAAATTTTCACCGTTGAAAGGTGGAAATAAAAAATAACACGGTACAACTTGCCCTCCCCCAGACCGGAGGCGGTGAAAAGTTTCCAAAACCTCAAAAATCGAATTCCAAAAACGTCAAATATCCAGACGAGTCTCACTCTCCGCTCGGCAGAGTACAAAGAAAAATCATCCACAGTCAATAAGACAGCGATTCACGAAATCGAAATCCAATTAAAATCAGTGGCTCAAACTACGAATAACAGATTAAAAACACATAACATTACATCATGACTATTCATTTTCGAAGGGTTCGCCAAAGATACTCTAAAAAGTTCCAAAAATAAAATGTCCTCAACCAATAAAAAGAAACTCAAAAATCCACGGAATATGAAATTTAGCTCGCGAATAACGAAATCGAGTCACTCGGACGACAGATGAATGACTTCAATAAATTAATCAAAAAATTCGGAAACTCAAGACATTCCAAGGTCCCAAAAACTAAAAACGAAACAGACCAAATTATTCGTCCTTACAGAGCTTCCAAATGAGGATAATACGCAAACCTCATCCACGGAAACGACATTACTGCTGTGACCGATACGACAAATGTCACCGACGCAACAGGATCCCTGACGAATCCCTGTCTCAAAGAGTACCGTGACAACGGCGACGGCGATACCGATACCAGAAGTATTATGCTAACCTTCGATCCCACCATCTTAACAGAACTCGGTAGAGGCAACATGACCGTTTTCATAATTGCATGACGATCACAATCCAAAAACCTCAAAATCGGAAAGATATCTCTAACCCGTAGCCACTCGCTTATCATCAATTGTACGCCGCATTGCAACTAAATGAACGATGGACCGATCACGAACAGATAGATCTTATAAAACAGACATTCCGATTTCAAAAATTCGTAACCAACGATATAATCTGAGGAACGAAAACTCCAAACAAAAATCACTCAGCGTTCTCGTTAGACAAATGAACATCGACGTCTAGATTGTAACGCGTTTCCACCAAAAATTTCACACGTAGCGACGTCTCGCAACACACCCATATCAATCAAGACCCCATAAACCGATGTGACACGATAAGCGATGCTCGGAAAAACCTTAGTCGAATACTTTCAAAAGAGTAACGCTACTTGGTTTCACCCCGCGATCGATAACTGTCGAAACTCACATTTGACTCTGTCACAAATGCTAAATGAAAGTCTCAATGATAAATGTTCAAATACTTCGCTAGATGTTCAAACGCCTCATCAAAAATTCCCACAACCAAAACGGGGAATTCAGCAATACTAGTCATTATCCGTGCTCAACATTTCGTTCCCGGCACGACGATAGTCCTGGTTTAGGAGCCCCTCATCTCGATAATATCCGAAAGAACAGCGAAAACTTAAGTTGCCTCCCAACAAAACTTGGCGATACACACAATGAACCAACGCACTCGGCAGTATACGCATCTGTAAGTTCGGGCAAGTGCTCATCCCACTGCCGATTTTCCCAAAATCTACTGAAAGTCCGAGGCTACGACAAGTTCCTGCGTCCGTTTATGCGCAAATTCAGTCCCTCGTCTGTTCAAAAGCATTTCCAATTCAAACTATCAGATTCCACGACTGCCTGTAATTCTATCATCTCAATAGAGATGTCTTAGATCAACGAATACTCAAAATAATTTTTGCATGGAAGAAACGGATCCATACTAACCGCTGCGATATAAACCCAAAACTCCCGCACGCAACGCCAGTCCATTAACCTCGCAATTTTCTGTCAAGAGAACTCCGAAATTTATTAAAACTCACATCTACGAACCAAAAATTCAATAGTCCTCGCTCATACCAGGTCAAAACCGAAATGCCCTACTAAACGAGATTCCCAATTTCTAGCGCCAACAACACCACGGCAAGATTCACCCTAAATTCACAGACAATGTATCAATCGTCGCTAATTATCGCTGCCGACAATATAACTAAAAATATTCTCCTCGCATATTTGCATCGGCAATCAGTAAATTGATCCTCGGAACTGCAAAATCAACTAGACCATCCTCGTACAGACGAGACAAGATATACACCGTTGAAAGTGATTACCCCATCCCCTGTCAATCCGTGACTGCATCCAGAGCCTCAACCTCTACTACCTTCCAAATAACAAGAAAAATTCAAAAATTCAACTCTGAAGATTTCATAGCCACCAATCTGAATCACTGATCGAATATTTCAGATTACCCACTAATGCAAACAACAATAAAATTAAATTCCCCGATCTACTGAAGAAAATGCTTAATTCCTCAATGAACTCAAGCATTTTCCATCCGAAAACCGAAAAATTCCCTTTAGCAGTGTTTATCGCCCGATTTCCAAAAATGAAAAAAAAAAAAAACAATTTCACTCCTTCAATTTCTGAACCGAAACCAGACTTGTATCAAACCGATCCTGATATAAAATTCGAAAGGAGCGTCAAAATCCGAAAACGATAAAGATGGAGCAACCCAGCGCAATCCTAAGCCCGCTGTCAATCACTTTCCCACCTCCACTTGACCGACTTTTGAATTAATCATGTCAAGGGCTCTGCTCACCGAAAATAACAAAAATGTTCCTAGAAAACGTCGCAAAACTGACGTAAATTCTTCGGACGCGGAAAATTCGAGCTCTCAGGATTCCCGTGCAAACTATGCTCAACAACGAGTAAATCGAGGTACTGGATCCGAAAACTACAGAATCACCGACAATTTCGACACATCAACACCCTAACGAATTCCGGAACCTGCAACTGCTACAAAATACTAGAAGGATTCGATCCAACCGATCCCAAATCTCCTGTTCACCATAACCAATAAATCGGCTAATAACTAGAAGATTCCTCAACAACCGCCGCCTCCATATTCCCACATTGTCGTTTTTCAAATAAGCGGTGTAATTAGTAGACCCGCTCCTCAATTGGCGGGTGATTGTCGGAGACAACAAGTTCGTGGATTATCAGAGAAAGAAACTCCGATCTGTTCACACGGCGATATCGACATCTCTTCGACCGAAGCCTCAATGTGCGCACGTTCTTCGATCAAAGTTTTCCAGCAATTTCCAAAAGCGAATTCGAATCCCAAGATCCAAACGAATAATATCTTGTAACGAACATGTGGGGATGTTCGTTAGGGACACCCATACGACGTGAGAAAAATCTACTCCCGCGACATAAGGCTGATCTGTGAGTTAAAAGTGTGAGAGAGAGGTTCAAGTTTTCCCGCTTCGCCGAGGTTTCCTTTGGTTTGAGGACTTCAGCTTGTTTTCCCGCTATGGCGAGGTTCAATTTTGGGCGATTCCGGTTAGCTATTTCCCGAAAAAAACGTGGTAATATTTTGGGGATTTTTCCTTTTTTTATCATTGATTTATATTATTTCGACATTTAAGTACGTTTTGGAGTTCGTCAGTCTGCAAAATGACGCGTCCTTGAGAGCCCATAGAATTATCGCGAAGAAGGGCCAAGTTATGAGTCATCCGGTAATTTCTATGGGGTTAACTCTTTTTTAAATCTTACCGGGAATCGACTAGGTCCAGCTGAAATGCTGGCGCTCCATTTTTAGTTGCAGTTCACGGGGAGATTAATTGGTTATCTTTACGTTTATGGTGGAAGGTCGTCTGGGACAAGAGCAGTCATTGTCTCCAGCGAATTGGCAGACTGCATATGGGTTAGTGTTTAAGGCTACAGATTTTTGCAAAATTTTGATTAGTGGTTCATTTCATTATGACCCCATGACTCCCGGAGAACCGCTCCATGGGAGGCGCCAAGAAATCTAGGGTGATTAACCGAACTTCCATCAGTTCGGCTCAGATTTATTTAATTATTGTTAATAAAGGGTTTTAGATAGACTGGAGTATAGGATTTAGCAGTTACGCCACTGCTCCTCCCGAAATAATTCGCTGGTTCCCTTAAGGTTCACGCCTTTGATGGGTAAGAGTCTCCGCCAATCAGGGGCCGTCTCATTGGCCGGAATTCGCACTCGGGACAGTGACACGCGAGACTGACCCCCGAAAATCAGTTCAGTATTGACCACGGTCAAGTGAAGACGCGTGAGTAAGGATGGTGCCTGGATTACAGTGCTCAGAACACAGTACAACCCGGACATTGCTGTGAAATCGAGATGGTGAGGAAGAAGGGTCGCGTCACCAAGAAGTTCCCGAAAGTGAGTTTTACGGTGGAAATTGAGTTTTATCCGAGCCATTGATAATGGCGTCGGTTTTTCCCCCTCGCGGTGAATTCCCTCTCGTGGTCTCAGCCACGTGGAATGGGTTAACCTCCGAACAATCCCTCGTTCGGCCTCTTAATTTACAAATTTTTGGGGTTTAGCGGATATTCCGGATTTTTATCCGTATATCACTCCGATTTTTAATCGGTTATTCCACTTGAATCGGGTCGGTGTCGAGTTGTTTCATTGAAACTTCCGGTTTACCCCGGCCATATTTTTGAGGTGATTTTCGGGTTCAGTGACTAGGTTTTGTCCCCAGTGGACTCATTATGTATTTTCCCGGTCGAAATCGGAAGATTTTCGACTTGGGCTATTTCTTTCTCCCTCCCTCCTATGGCGAGGTGTATCTCTATCTCCCTCGACGTATAAATTGGGTAGAGCGGCTCGAGCATTCCCCACGAATGCTTCCCCCTCACGGCACCCCGCTAACATTCGTCCGCGCCTACAAGCTGCGGCTCTCGCTTCCCGCGAGTGTTCCCTCGTTGAGATTTCCCTCCGGATGTACATCAACCTGGAGTGGCTCCCAACGATCCAAAATTGATAATTTTGATATCATGGGCTTCTCTAGACCTTCCCGAGCAATTTGACTCTGGGTTTTTCGAATTTGACTTTACAGATTTTCCGCTATGGCGAGTTTAGTGTTATCGAATTTTTATTTTCCCGCAGTATGTTATACGTATACCGCTGGGTCCTCTCTTTCTCCCACTCTCACGGGTATTCACATACCTTTACCCCAGTTCTCAGAATTCTCGAGTATTTCGGGATTAACGAATATTTTTATAGTACTGCTTGAGGAATTTGATGACCTCAACTTTGTAGTCGAGTTAACCGATAACGTATTATTGTCGGGACCAAATATTTCGAGTTATTTTCTTATTATTTTGCGTTTGTTAGAAGAATCCTGATTATTATTGTAATTCTTTTTTTTGTGAGACCATTATGTAAGAGTATGAAATTCTTTATTTTGAAAAATTTCAATAGTGAAACAAGTATGGACAATGTCGATCTTTTTCTTTTTTTTTGTTTTGTAGTTTTGACCGCCCTATTAACCCGTTTCCACCTGAAATCCACCCTTCTCTCCACAACCTAGCACACTGAGCGAACCGAGGACCGTTACCTTTCTTCAAAAACCTAGTGTCTCCCCTTTTGTGTACGTTTTCGAGCTTGTCGAATTAGTTTGATTTTGTAGACTCCTTCGGTTTGGTAATTCCGGCTAAAAATTACCTGGCGCCTATAGATTTTTGAATTTTTGAGTTTAACTAGATTCAAGGGAAGAAGGGCGAGGGTAATAGGCATTTTTAACCCCCATGCAAAAATGTCACGTTACATTCTTTAATGACAGGACCAGCCCGATCCAGCGGTACTACCGTCCAACACTATCTCGAAAATTCGCAAAGCCTTGGCACCCAACATCAGTGGATCCTTCAACTCAAGAGTAATCAGAAATTCTATATCGTGAATTACTCCTTTCTAGTTGACTGCCAAATAGCGCCGTGGATCATCCCCGTCACACCGTCCGCACAATGACCGTGAAATGCAGTGGGCAAGAGATCCCAAAACCAAAAATTCGATCCATTCTCCTGAAACGTTACGAATACAAAATCTATACGCACTCGGATCTACACACGTTCCAACTCACGATCCGATCGTGATCAGCAGAAAGACTCGCGAATAAACCGAAAGACCGTACAAGCAATTGCCTTCAACAATCTCTGGTGGATCAGACTTGAAACTGTTGTCTTACACTCCTCAAGCCTGTAACGTCAAAATTCTTAATCGAAAAACCAACAATGTTCTCCACAGTAGTTCCTGGAGATTTACATTTTCGTATCAACCAATTGAAAAAAAACTACAACCAACAAATTACAATCGATTTTTCTAAAGCAGTGGACAGCGTGGAACCGAAACTCACTATCCTCCGCTGGGGTTTCTCTAAATCACTGCCCGATGACACGTGTACGACGTGTGTGTCTCACATCTAAAACGAATAAGATATCCTCCCAAGACCGTGAATAACCCAAACGAAAATATCTAAAATCACCAAAATCATGAGACAAAATCGGACGACCAGCAAAATCTGCAGTATTTTCTGATGTCACGATATCAACAGGAACTACAAGTACGCAAAAATGAGGAGATCCACCAGCAGCACTTCGAGAATATTCCATCTGCACTTTGCCGCTATTCCTAGGTAGAACTCTCGCATCCGACAAACTATTGGAACCTTCACTAATCAAGAGATCGACAACATAAAATTAGACTCTGCTCTGCTTCTTCTCGTTTTGCATTTACTCTCTAGAAAAGAAAACACAAACTGGATAAAATACGTCCAAAACCGCAGGTAATGTCACAAGGATCGATAACTCACAGCGTTCAACAAAATCTCGAACGAGTTCCTTCAATTCATCGAAACTGGAAAACTGACGACGAGAAGTCAAATGATAAAATTGACAAATCTAGTATCAGAGGAACGATACAAAAATGAACGATGGAATAGCCGATAATCAGAAAACCTATCACATCTCTCACCTAACCAATCGAAAGCAATGTCCCTCACTAATACTAGCATCATACAAAACCAATTCTCATCGCTCATGGTGCAAGCCTCTTTGCAAACTATAATCCTTTCCAAAAATTCCGCAAAATTCTCATCACGATAATCGGAAAAATTAAATTCACAAGAGAAAACACGATCATCAGCACCGAAATCCGAACGTATATTTCCATGCAAAATCTCAGACGATCGTGTTAAACCTCCACCGAAAATCTGAACATCAGGCTTCAACCTCACATCAGTCCAGACACCGTCAATGCAAACCCTTCGCGTTGAAGCAGGATCCGTCAACAGGAAATCCTGACCAATGCCACGAAAATCTGACACCGGTAATTGCCCACGATTATTTCCGATATTAAAATTTCCTAGATCAAATTCAAATTGCATACCAGTACACGTAACCGGCACAACCCCGATTGGCAAGCTGGTAGCCCCATGACAAGAAGGAAAGTTAGGATATGAAGGCATCGTAAATAAAGTATGAGTATTACGACCGTTAAATCCAGATGTAGCCACAGAAACTGAAGGAATAGAAGCACTGGATGCAGTCACTGTGATATCGAACGCGAAAGGTTCTACAAAATTCGACAGCGATGTCTCACTCATCAGCGTCGGAAAAATAACTAATTCCTCCTATCTAATCCACGTCGTATTAGGGAACTGTACTCTTTCTGTCGCGCAAGCTAAACGATCCCATAAAAACTCAATATTTCCGATTTTACTAGTACAATACGAACTCAAAGTTCTCCCAATCGCGCGATAGCCAAAGTATTGATCCATGGATCTAGAGATAAACCCCCTCGAGTTTCACGTTCTACTCCGGACGTCTCCCTAAGAACCGTTGAATCGCTACAAGAAGATTTTTCAAATATGGCAAAACCATCACAAAAGAAAGAAATACCAAATGAATGACAATCAAAATTGAAGTCAAAATCAGAATTCAAAATTAAAATCAAATCTGAAATCGAAATCGGAACTAAAATTCAAATCTAAATTGAATCCGAAATCAAATCAACTTAAAATCAAAATCAGATTCGAAATGAAAACCGAAAATGAAATCAAAATGTAAATCAAAATAATATCGCTTCCAATATCACCATCGAACACAAAATCAATGGCGAAACCCAAAAAAAAACAAATGTCAAACCGAAATCCAAACCAATGCCGGACAATCACAAGACTGCTCAGGATAAATTCAGTATCTCTCGTTTCTCTAACAACCAGTCATTCCAGAATAAAGGGAAAAATCAAACTAAATTCAAAATAAATCCCAAAAAGGAAAAAATAAATTCCGAGATAACACTCTGACACAACGGTTAAAACCCGAAAATTCTCGATAAATTGAATCCCGAAATAAAATAATATTCAAACAAAAGAGATAATCCCAGAATGAACCTCGAAACAAATCGTTAACACCGAATAGTCGCGACAAATTAGATCCCGAAACTATCTCAAAAGACCAAATGAATTAAATCGCCCTAAACGAAAATGAAATACAAAGGACAAATTTTAATCCCCGCGTAATCGAATTATCTCGACAGCAAACACAACTCAACCGTCGTGATGTCAGCCGCTCCGACGCCGGAATCGAATACCGAAAGTCGAAAGAAATTAACACGCTTCTAAAACGCCCATAAAAAACAAACGACAATTGAAATCTAGATCTACCGAATCCGAAATAAATCCCCGAAGAAAAAGCGACAATTCCAAAATAATAATAAAATCAAATTTCCGCAATTAATTCATTGGGCCCCACGTTGGGCGCCAAAAAGCTGAGACGTATTTCGCACCTCTGCGGAACGATACGAAGATACGCAGCCCTCGGAAACCAAAACAACAAATTAAATAGTTGAACGCCAGCACGTGTGAAACGTGCAAACATCACAAACTCAAAATATTAACAAAGTCCGCGATGAAAAGGACGAATGCCGCCAGCTCAGCATCAACCGCGGTGGCGGCTGAGTTCCACAAAATGTCGTCCTATAAAATTCTGAAATGACTGGGTTTTCAACGTATTCCACATGAATTACAAAAATCAGAAATTACGGGGAATAAATAGCTTTTATTCAAATGAGGCCCCCTTTCTTATTCTTCAAATGTTTCTCTCACAAACTCAAAAATATATATCACAATAAATTACAAATCACAAAGCTAAAGACTCGATACATCACAATTTTTCCCTAACCGTAATCTGTCAATAATAAAATACTAGTCAAGTTAAAACGATAGTCAGAATAAGTCAAGATAAATTGAAGTCAAAATGGAAATGTCAAATGGTAAAATTACTAGTACGGTACTGAATCAGTCAATAATTACAGCAAGAAAAATAATATTATTTCGAGAAATGAACGCCTCGATAATATGCAATAATTAACTCAATCTTCTGACATCAGGAAATATCGAAATGATTTTAGAATATCAAAATAGCAGCTAGCTGTCGAGAGATCCACATCTGACTGTCGATAACTAGCTAGATAAAACGAGAGTTATACAATTAACAGAAAATGTCATTGAATTTAATTACGGATTTCAAAACAAATTATCTAATGCCTCAAAAATCCAAACGTAGGCGAAATCGAAATGAGTGAAATCGAGAAACTAAAACAGTTCTGCGGAACAAAGGGCAAGAAATCGAAAGGAGAATTGAACTGATTAAAATGGCGTCAAAACCGCCATACGCCAAGCGTCTTATCAAATGACACAAAATTAATTCTTAATAAACACAAATTAATTTGGAAACTGTTCAGCTCTCCGCTCACCGTACTGCGGAATCCAAAATATATGTCCACTTCAGATGAACGGGTGTCAAAAATTCTTCTTGCAAAAGTCCCTCCAAGTCCACGACAGCCCTCGATATCGTCAGAATTTTCTGGTGACACACAACACCAGAAAAATAGAGTTAATGTCGCAACGTCCAAATGAGATGTCATGAGTCATGCGACACTAATCCATGCGTTCACTAATTCTCCAACTGGCAACGATTCCATTGGTCAATCATGACATCTCCTTCAACAACATCAATTTGATTGGTCGGCGATGTCGACACTTTCTGACCATTCCCTGATTGGTTCAACCGAACCAATTCAGAACTCACGAGTCCAAAACATACTCGTATCATTTTTCCCAGCGACACAAATATACTATGTTCGCCATAAATTTAACGATACATTTTCAAATGATTTATTATAAAGAATTGATGTTTCACTGGACGTCTACCGTCAGTCCAGTGTTTTCCCACCAAAACATAAGATAGTCGTCTGGGACACCACTAGTTACAACTAGGGTCCCTGTACCACTTACCGCTGCTCGGTCGCTCATCATACTGCCTCCAACGCGGGAATCATTCGATCCATTCGAATGTGACGTGACTCAAAACCCTTCATGCAACTTGACTTCAGGAATCTCTACTCTCTCCGAGGCTCAAATATTCTGTCCGACCCCGTGTAGAATCCGTCCAGACTCCAAATCACTCGATGTCATCCGATGACCAGTAGAATATGGGCTCAATACAACCAAAAAGAAAATATTCAACAGAAATTCGATAATGAATAAGTTTTTTTTACTCTCGCTTCGCTGGTAATGTGACTTCTCGTCTGGACGTTTCAAATTTTCACCGTTGAACGGTCGAAATTATTATATTTCGTAACAAGTGCAAAAAAGTATTTTTTGGCGAGCGGGAGGTTTATATCACGAGCCGAAGGCGAGTGATATAATCCTACGAGCTAAAAAACATTTTTTCACGAGTTACGAACAATATTTTTCATCACAATGTGGCGGAAATTGGACTCTTAGGCACGCGGAGCATGCCGAAAAGTTCACTTTTCGTTACAGCGTAATAAAAAAAAAATAACACGTTACAAGATATAGATATGATATAACATTATACGACAGTGTAAATAACCCAACTTTGAGGTTGTATCACTCTAAACAATGGAAATGGAATAAAGTTTCATTCCATCCTGGATCTTCTAGCCTTGAGGAACAAGATTTTTTCAACTTTGGAATAAGGCTTGAAGGAACATGGATGGCTTGGATCAATGTATGGTTCAACGATGGAAACAAGCTTGATTACACTCTGCGTCACTCAGTCTCGATATTCCATTCTGGACCAGTCTTGCTTCTATCGTTAAGGTGGACGTTTATCAACTGAGAGCGTATTGGCCAAAGAAAAGTTTTGACGTCCATTGTTCAACCTCTCAGACCGAACGCATAGCGTATTCTATACCAGAGATGGGCAATATCTAGATACCTCGGAGTAACCTCATAAATTTGCATTAGCGACCCCATTAGATTTTATGTCCTTCCAATTACAGGACACAGGGTAATACAGGGCAGACCAGGGCCTGCACAGGGTTTCACAGGGTTCTTCGTACGATCATAGTGGGGGTAGCAGTAAGGGCCGCAGTGTCAGTAGAGTGAGGAGCGTTCTATGGAGAGCGCCCCAAGCGCTGAATGGAGAAAATAAGAATCCACCAAAAACTCCATATAAATTATTTTACTTTATCGATACTATTAATTGGTTATGAATTATTTTTCCATATCCACATTACATAAAAATATTCAACAGAAATATCTTGCATGTTCTCAAAAAATTTGATTGTATTTCTATTGAAATATTAGGTGTATAACTTAATCTTGAGCTTTTTTTTTTCATTGAGTGGGTTATCTTATGTAAAATTTTAATATTTACGCGCCCATTTTCGATTTTGAAGAGTGAATCTTACAGTTTTTAATACGATATGTCATGTCTGGAAGAGCTGCATAACTTTACAAAAGAGTACTATATACGATGGCGACCGATACGCAGCACATTCAACACTGTATTCTGTAGGAGTTCCAACAAGGAAAAAAAGCGACTACAGCCCACGAATCGATTTGTTCTACTCTCGCAAAGGATATTGTGTCTTCTAATACGTATAAATATTGGTATAGACGTTTTAAAGAACGTGATTTCGATCTCAGTGATCGGAAGCATCCTGGACAGCCTGTGAAATTTGAAGATGCTGAATTGCCAGAATTACTCGACAAAGACTCAACGCAAACCCAAAAAGAGCTTGCAGCTCAGAGTTACTCAAGCAGAAGTCTCTAAATGATTACATGCAATGGGAAAAATACAAAAGATAGGAAGATGGGTTCCACACGAACTGACTGAATCTACCCTCGGTCAACCAAGCAGCACTTGTCTTTCGCTGCTCGCCAAGTGTAAAAAAAAAAATTTGTCAAAAATTGTGACGGGAGATACAAAAAAATATTTTTTTTTACTAATCCCAAACGGAAAAAGTCATGGCTGGATCCTGGACAACAATTGACATCCACTCCCCAACAAAAAATTCACATGAAGAAGGTTCTCCTCTGGATCTGGTGGGATATGAAGAGTATACTCTATTAGGAACTTTTGAAAACGGGTCAGACAGTTACTGCGGAACGCTACAGTTGACAATTGAACAAATTGAGCGAGGTACTTGATGAGGAGAAGCCATTTACTGGGCAAAGGAGCCGGAAAGTCATGTTGCTCCATGATAACGCTCGACCTGATGTTGCTCGCGCGACTCATAAAACGATTTTAAGCGTGGACTGGGAGGTTGTCCCGCACGCGGCTTATTCACCGGACTTGGCCCCTTCCTATTACCATCTGCTCCGGTCCATGCAGCACGCCTTGGAGGAAAGCCGCTTCAAATCTCTGGACGATATACGAAAATTCGTCGATAACTTCATCGCCTCAAAGCCTGCAAGTTTTTTTCGGGATGGCATTCGTATATTGCCCGATCGATGGCGCAAGGTAATCGAAAACGTTGGACCATATTTCGAGGATTGATCAAGTATTTGTATATTTTATAATATAAATTTTTGTTTTACAAAAAAAGACCAGAATTAATTTATATACCTAATAGTTTAAGAATTCATTTTTGGATTTTATTGAAAAAAATCGATCAACTCGTACGTTTTCTAATTGATATTTGTTGATAGGTAAAAGTCAATGTATGTTCATTTTTTCGATTTTGCTGAAGCTTCTCGAACGGTATTATTATCATCAAAAAGACCTGATTTTTTTTCAACTTTATTGAGCTCACTACATCAAATTTTCGTTTTTTGAGTATTTGACGAAATTTTTTACTAAAATTTCTCCTCCTTCTACAGGCCATTTTGCGTTTCTCAGCTATTTAGAATATACAAAACATCGCGTTTTGGATATTTTTGTGAATGCGTTTTGCATTTTGCGTTTCTCGGCTATTAAGAATATACAAAACATTATCATATATGTTTATTTCAATATTTACCATCAATGATTCTAAATTAAAACCTATCTCGTGATTTAAGGATCTTTAAATGAATTTAATAAATATTCGAAAAATAAGTTAAAATAACATGAGTTGAATTGTGTTGAATTGTCTTCGTTATAATGAGATTGTTAAGGCTTTTGATACGGTCATGAATAATACATTTTTTGTGATACCTGCATAAAAGTGCACTTTTCAAAACGGTTTAGTGTGCGTAAAGCGGTTGTTTTCCGCACGGCGTGCGAAACGTTCAAGAGCGTGCGTAAAGTGAATTTTGAGTGCATAAAGCGAAGCTTTACGCGTATAAAAACAACCACATTACTCCCACTACCTTTCCGAACAGTGACCTCAACAGGTACCACCAAAAATAAGATGTGTTACACGTGCGTGTGAAAAAGTGGAATGGCACGTACTAGTAACATAATATACTATTTTTCATTGGATAAAAAAATTCACTAACAAATATTTGGGTTGCCATGGGAAGTCCTTTGGCACTTGTTTGCCCTGATCTTCCTATGGCATTATTGGAGAAGTCAGTTTTGAGCCAGCGTCGATTAGAGTTTCCAATTATTTTTGAATGTCGATATGTGGATAACATTATTATTGCCTTAAAAATACAAAACCAAATATTTTTGTAAAAAAACTGCTGTTGTGTGCGGTAGAATGGTCGAGTAATTATGCACTCGACCTCAGCAATTTAGATACAGAATTTCCTTTATTCTTAACTCAAAGTTTAATGGTTTACTTCGATACAAAATTAAGTTAAATGTACTCAATAATGAACTACAGTGGTAATGAAGTCTCGAGTCCAGTGTGGTCTTGGTTTTTATCCAAAAACCGTGGCACACTTGCCTCGATTCGTCTTTGTATTCGGATTACAAAACTGTCTCGTGTTGCAATAGGATGCTGAATCAGTAAACACCCAATTTCTTCATAATTATACTATTCATAATTATACAGAATAATCTGGAATCCCTCCCGGGCAGAGAAGAAAATTCCTATACCTGGAATTTTTCCTCGCCATTGATTATAACAAAAATATTAATTTATTCATTTTTCACAAATATTATTATATTAATCGTTATCTCAATTTTTTATGTTAATCTCATGTGTAAGTTTTAGTTCCTGCCGTCAGTTCTCTGAGTCTCGAACCAGTTCGTCGGCACCAACCGCAAAGTGACAACAGTGTAATAATAAGGAGAAATGTCGTTACACTCGAGATTATTGATGCTGGATGCGTGAAGGATTCTAGAATGCCAAAGAACATCGCATTTGCATTTAGACGTTTCTTTTCTTGTCTCAATTCTGGCTGTAGTCCTTATAGCTCCTTGACATTTCGTACTACACTGCCGAGATGTACATTCTTAAGATTTAATCGTCCCTTTCTTAAGTTGTGAGGTTCGGGGGAAAATTTAGAATGAAAAATAGAATCATCAGTGATATCAATAGTCAAAATAAACAAACAAGAAATACAATAATAATTTACAAAAATAAATAGAACCATACGTCATCAATAATCGATTCGTGTAAGGGAACTTTTCAACTATGAGAGAGCGTCACGCCACTCAGCTGTCCCAATTGAAACATTTATCTTTGAACGAAAGAGAATAAAATATGAATCGAAATTTGGAGGATAATTTTTCCTCAGTAGTGTTCAGCCTTGAGAAGCAGTTACTCTACATGATTTCTCAAGACCTGAGATGATGGAAACAAGATAAGAAATGTTAAATCTCATATATTCTGCTATATTCTCGTCAAGACGTAAGTTTCTTCAACATTATACCTGAATTCATAAATCTCAATTTTTAACTTCAAGATTGATGCGGAGAAAACAATTTTAAATTATTTAAAAAAATACTAAATCCAAATTTACTCGACTCCACTGAAGACATATCTCAGTTTTTGTCTTTCAAACTTGAGCTTGAAGTTCCACAATTTATCAAAAATTTATCATTTTAATTTTATCGACAAATACAACTTCAAATTTGTAAAGATAATCCAAAGTTTCGAGAATTTATGACTATAATTTTCTAGAAAAGGACAATTCAAAATTCTCAGAATAGAAGCCCTAAATTTTTCTAAGAAATGAATTTTAAAAAAATTACTCAATTATAATGTCTAATATAATTGCACAAGTATGATTGATCACAACTTACAGCACTGTCTCAATTTGATTCAATCCTCAAAATTATACAAAATCAATTACGAAATTTTATAGACTTCAATCTTTCCAGTGAGTATTGGTTCTAACCACCTAAAAACCTCCCAACATTATTCGAGTCACTGAGGGCAATATTGCTCCTTATTCAGAGAACGTCTATTAGAAAAATCTACTCAATATTCATTTTTCAATAATCAGATGATTTTTATATGGAGTCATAGGGAACGATCCAACTCGAGTCTTGATCAAGACTCTAAATTTGAACAGAAAATTACTGCATTCTACAAAATGTTAATCTTAACTCTAAATTCCTACAATTTTAT
Source organism: Diachasma alloeum (assembly GCF_001412515.2). Lineage (NCBI taxonomy): Eukaryota > Metazoa > Arthropoda > Insecta > Hymenoptera > Braconidae > Diachasma > Diachasma alloeum. Next base: position 55,327 of record NW_021680450.1, on the reverse strand, counting down.
AAACTCCAATTTAAATTTTATTCCAATTAATTTCTCTAATTTCATGAATTTACATACAACACACAAGAAAAATTGAAAAATGAATCCTCGAGACCCAAATGATCTATATTCGAGGTGGAAATTCCAACGACACCAACTGAAGGAACTATATGATCACTTGCCATAGACATTTCTCTCTAATTACCGAGAAATCACCGGCAGAATGAATTCTTCAGTGTTAATATGTCGTCGAGAACACAAACGGGAGTTAGATGCTCCCGTGTCCACTGAGCTTTACAAATTAATTTTTCAATTCGAAATTAATTCAAAATGAATTATCAAAATTTTTAAATTTTATTCCCCTAATGAGTTTGTACGAGCTTCAGTTATTCGAGAGGTATTTTTCTAATTATTTCCATGAGGAATATCCCAGCACCAATGGGCTGATAAGGATGGGCTTGCTCCTTATTGAAGGACAGTTTAGAGGGAAATTTAATAAAAATTCCCCCCTTCAAAAGTTAAATTTCATCATCAACTTTAATTTCATCCCACGAGTTCGCACTGATTTCGGCTCCTTGGGGACCTTCTCCGAACTCTGAATTTACTCAAGACTCAACATTTGTTCCGGCCACCATCGACCGATATGAACAATTTTGTAGAAAATTTGATATTTTAAATTTAAAAAAAGGAAAAAAAAAGAAAAGCAAATTTCATACAAAATAGCAGCCACTACCGGCTGATAATGGATTTTCACGAGTAGGTAGCCAATGGGAAATCCCAGCCACCACCAACTGATAATAGATTCCCATGACCGATTTTCCCTGGAAGATCCCAGTCATTGATTGATATTGATCACCACGAGTATGTCTCACAAGAAATCCCAGCCACCACCGACTGATATTGGATTTCACGAGAAAATCAAACTCCAGACAACCCAGTCTGACTGATAATGTACTTCATGAGGAAGATTCACAAAAAATACCAGCACTTGACTGATACTGATGCTCACCAGAGGCATCCAATGGGAAATCCCAGCCATCACCGGCTGATATTGGACTCCCATGTAGGAAACTCCTAGTGAGAATCCAGTCTGGCTGCATTGAAAAAGACTCTATTTCAAAACTTGGACTTCAGGAGAGATGCAGTGGGCTTCTCCTCCCTCAGACTCATGAATCTACAATAATTTCAATGATTCTAAATTTATACATATAGAGAAAACACGAAAATTTTATCCACGATGATATTGAAACTCTAATTCAAGGACTCAAAATCAATGGAATGAAAACTGTCAGAGATTTTCGCCGGTGCTTCACCAGCAAATATCCCAAACTATTTTGGCATTTCCTCTATCGCTAAATTATGTCGGGCGCCAGCTGGATTTTCACGGAAAATCCAACGGTAAACCGGCCTCAGAGGATAACTCGTCTACCCTGAAGACTTGTCGTGGCGGGACTAACAATGTCGAGCCAGCATCAGCGTAAAGCGGTAGAGTGGGCGAGGTCCACAATACTAGGAGTAATTCACTCGATCGATCTTCGCCTTTTCAGCCGAGAGACCTCGATAAAGCGTATCTTCCAGAAGCCATTCCTCCATGTATCTTTCGCCGAGGATGTTTCCATTCCTCTGACGTATTCCTTTCCTTCTCAGAGTGGCTCAACTCTGGCGAAGTCGACCATTAACTGCGAATCCTTTTCACTCCTCGGAGCGCCGAACACTGAGAGGCACATGCGACACATGTATCCGGAGACTTATTCTCACCCACCTGTGCCCACCCCAACTCAACCTCAATGCTCGGTAAAAGCACTATCATCGCGGGCCAACACACAGATTACTCGTCATGGAGGCACGTGCGATCGGGCCTCCAGGAGTCGGCCTAACTCCCGGCCCACGGATCCACGCCAACACCACTTCTTTCGTCCGAAGTGATGGATCTCTGAGAACATGGAATTAAAACATCCCACGTCCTCAAAGTAATCCGATCATTCTTTTTGGGACGCCGAAGCATCCAATTCTCTCGCTGTTCCGGATCTTGTCCTCACAACGGACCCCCATAATCCATAACGGATTAATGCCACTTACGACCGTCGTCGAAGACCGGACGATTTTCATCTGCTCGACTACAGTGCCTGTCACTGACTGTCTCGAAATCTACTAGGGCCTTCTCCCCCTAGTCTGAACATCTCAGCGGCGGTGGGTCGTCCGTTACCCCACCACCACCAATCAGCTCGACGGCAATCGAGGGGGCGCTAGTCCTCTCACCTAGCCGTTGGTCCCTAGTCTAAGTCGATAGCGCCTCTAGAATCGCTCAGTTGGAACGCCAGTACGTTGGCCCGTTTCCCCCAAACACAGCTGGACGAGTTTCTAAATAAGGCGACAGGGTATCGACAGCCTCTCTATAATGTTCAGAAGCATGGTTTCACCCAAACCACGCCTCTTGGCATTATTTGATTGGTCTATTCACCTCACGCGCGGTTCACTTAAACCGCCGTTCGATGTCACTCTCATCTCTCGCTCAGCTTCTTCAGCTGGCGTTAGATGTCGCTCTCTTCTCTGTGCCTCACTCTAAAAATTCTTGTCTCATGGGTTTTCGTGTTGGTAAAACAGTGTTGCGATCTCTAGGTTATGGAATGGGCGAAAATCAGTGACAAAAGGTGACCCGAAAGGCTGTCCTGACCGTGACCAATTACAACAGGTAGAGACCAAGAGAAAGGATGGGATCGGATT
>NW_021680450.1:45418-51577 GCF_001412515.2 Diachasma alloeum | reverse complement strand
TAGTAGGTTCTAAGGAAAATAATTCTACGGGCGGAGCATCATTATTATTTCCAGTATTGTTTTTCAATCCCCTCAAGAGTTTAAACAAACTTCTATACGAATAAAAGCAGATGATCATTATCAAATTCATGATGCATAGTATCTTCCAAGGAAAACTTGTGTCCTCACGAATTATTCGTGTATACGAATGGTAGTGGTTTTGAGTGAAGTTACGCATTATCATGGCTAGAGGTATAGTGTTGGTGTACCCTGTCTTCCGTTCAAATTGTAGTTGATTGGAGTATAATTCGATTTTTGGGAATAGTTCGGTTAAATTGAGGTGAACTGTTGGAGCAATATCGTGTAGATGAGGAACCCGAGGAGTAACTACATGATTCACTAATATATTATCCGGAGTGCTTAACATACAATCTTCATTTATACTAATTTTACCGTTTCCATTAAGGTTTAGTTCGATAGTTGGAAAAAGTGGACATTTCAATTGTGCTTTCGTTGATTTTTTCATACTATATAGCCAATTACCTGGTCTATTGAGAGGTTTCCAACTATTTGTCGGGGCACCAATTAATTCGATGTCACATGATAACAACGTGCGATTACTCAGTCTATGATATAAGGCCATTTCGCAAGGTGAATCGTTAGTTGTTATGTGAAAAGTGGCGGGGGGAACACAAATCAGATAATCATTAACCCTTTTGTAAGATTTAGATAGAAATCCTCGAGATACCAATGAATACTTCTGTCCTTTCTCAGTTATCCATAGATAATCGGCCGAAGGGATTATGTATGCAAAAACCTGATTTTCTTTGTTAATGTTTTGAAGAACGGGGTGTGAATGGATTCTGTAAACCTCGTCTGTTGTGTCTCTCACCAGTGGTATTTTCATGATAATAATGATTTCTCCGTTTTTTATTACTAGTTGTGTCTTCGAAATGTCTCTTAATTGCAATAGTCCTATACCGTCTTTTGGCAAGGGGATGAACGAGCCGTCCTCTCTAGTCGAGAGCTGAATTAATGCTACTCTCAAGTGTTCTGTCTGAAATGTGTGGGCATGAATAAAACCCATTTTTGCGTGTTCCACTACTGTTATCGCCATTTTCATGAGGTTATTTCGCGATGTTGATATAACTTCCATTGTTTTTGTGATGTTGTTGGATAGTTCTTTCGTTTGTTTACCTTTTCCCTCAAGTTTCGGCCCTGCAGTATGTAAGTATTCATAATGAACATGTAAATCTTTCAGCAAATCTTCGATACCTGAGGTTAAATAAGTGGCTTTATAGTTAGGTTTTTCTTGTTCTATCTGATGAGTTTAAGACGATACTGTGTATTTAATAAGTTCTTGTACGTCAAATGGGATTACCGAGGAATAAATTTTATGATCAGTCGTCATGTCAGTCCCGAATGGTCTCACGAGATCGCGAAGGATTTCCGATTGGCGGGCGATCCTGCGATCGTCAAGTCTCCAGTTGGCCATAGTGTCGGCTAACGAGTTACACTTAGCTGGTTCGCATGATTCCATAAATCTATGCAAAATGGGTGATAAAGGTTCGGTATAAATGTAAATGTCTTGGAGATCGAAGCTTGTCAGGACTCTCCATTCGCTAGTGATTGGTCTCACCATTTCAATTCCTTCCAAGTACAATCCTGATGGTTCAAATATGGGCTTCTGACGGTGCAGCTACGGTTGGCAGGACACCCAGTGTATTATTACATAGAGTATCAGGAACACCAGTTTCATTGTCGTGACCTAGTTCAATTATTTTTCCCTTACAATGGAGAACTGTCATGATATTCTTTTAATTTTATTAGTGAAAGAGATATATGAATAATGGTTGTTTCGACATGATTCCTCATTATAAACCTTGTTCAGTTGGTATTATCAAAATAAAACAATGGAGTAGGGTTCAAGGAAGGGTTTTATCAAGGGGATATCATGTACTGACAGACAGTCCCTCAGGGAATTGTCACTCTTCGCACCCATTCCGTCCATTCCAAGTCTCAGTTACGCACTTCTGAAATTAAACTAGAAGATTTTTCCTTATAAACCCGAGTTTTAATAAGTTAACTAATTCGAAGTCTTATAGCTCTCCGAGATCTAATTTTCGATTATGATTTACTTATATGAATAAGGGCGAACAATCATTCGAGCGACTACGGTTGGATATGTTTTTTTATTCAAAAGTATTACCTACCTATTGATTCCTCAATAATTGATTTATTTTCCACTTTCTTCTCGTGTTTATGGCGACGATCAAGGCAGATTTAAACCAAAGCGGATTCGAACAAATTTGAGAAGTACAAACCATACAAAGTGGAAATGTCGACCAGTGAACGAAATTTGAGAGCCAGAACTCTCGAAGATTTTTCTCTTCTTTTTTTTTTTATGCGAGTGCTAAGGGTTATTTGGATTGTTAGGAGGAAAGGGTCTTATTACCAATAATTACTCATGNAAATAAAACAATGGAGTAGGGTTCAAGGAAGGGTATTATCAAGGGGATATCATGTACTGACAGACAGTCCCTCAGGGAATTGTCACTCTTCGCACCCATTCCGTCCATTCCAAGTCTCAGTTACGCACTTCTGAAATTAAACTAGAAGATTTTTCCTTATAAACCCGAGTTTTAATGAGTTAACTAATTCGAAGTCTTATAGCTCTCCGAGATCTAATTTTCGATTATGATTTACTTATATGAATAAGGGCGAACAATCATTGGAGCGACTACGGTTGGATATGTTTTTTTATTCAAAAGTATTACCTACCTATTGATTCCTCAATAATTGATGTATTTTCCAGTTTCTTCTCGTGTTGATGGCGACGATCAAGGCAAATTTAAACCAAAGCGGATTCGAACAAATTTGAGAAGTACAAATCATACAAAGTGGAAATGTCGACCAGTGAACGAAATTTGAGAGCCAGAACTCTCGAAGATTTTTCTCTTCTTTTTTTTTATGCGAGTGTTAAGGGTTATTTGGATTGTTAGGAGGAAAGGGTCTTATTACCAATAATTACTCATTTCGTCACACAAATATATGTATATTTTGAAAACACATTACAAAAGTACGATACACACAAATTTTTTTTTTTTTTTTTTTTTTCTGCTTTTTTGTTGATACAATATTAAACACCCGACATAAGATTAACGGCACAACTCACACATCAATCGGAAAACAAAACATCATGTGATTACATTTTTTTTTTCAAAATTCCAAGATTTTCATAGATTATAAAAACAATCCTACTTCGCGATACAATAGTGACTGCATTTTAATGTCAGAACTTTTCCCCTACTTTTTCTAAAACTAACATTCACAAACAATTTGTTCACTCAAACAAATAGAACTTATTCCTGGTTTATCCTAGAATACACAAAGTTGTTGATAAAAATAAACACACACATACACACAAGAAAAACATCAATAAATCCAACTGGGGAGTTTTGTTCCTGGCTGCTTAGTCGTTGAGGTGGGCTGGACGGATCTTCAGGAGCCTCGATCGCAGGCTGGACAGGATATTCCGTCTTCCCTATATCCTGGATTTCGGCGAGCGTCTCCTCGAGATTCACGGAATCGAGGATTTGCGTTATCTCCTGATCAGTGAGTCTGTCTAGGCCATGAGAGGAAATGGTTTCTGACTCGTCGTCGGGCTCAGCTGGCGATTCTGCGGTTGAGACTTCCACAAGATAAGTCTCATCCTGGTTTCCGGGAACAATGCAATAATGAAAGGTCTTCAGGACCTTTCGGAATGGCTGATCGGATTCCTCTGTATCAGGGTTTGGCCGTTTCCCTGATGCTGGCTGGATTGCCAGGTACGACTGATACCTCTCTTTGTAAGGAATGCACTCGTCTCCTGGATATTGCTCCCACATGTCTTCCAGCCGGTCTTCTCTGTTCCGGTTGCCTTCATATGGCTGATGGGTTAACCTGCCAATTCCGTAGGAATCTATGAAGTCCTTGTAGGTCAAGTCTTCATCCATTACCCAATTGCGCCAGCTCGCTTGAGCCTTTCTGCGAGACTTCAATACTTCTCCGTAATTCTCCAGGATTTTCTCAGCAGTGGTATGGAGTCCGTTGTAGCATAGATATCGGAGGAATTCCTCCGATGCAGTGGTACACCTGCGTACCTTTCTGGACCCCGATCGTCCGGCCATATAATACTGGTGGAGAACCCGGAACCACTTTTCGCCGATTCTTCGCTTAATCTGCTGGGAGGCCAGGGCGTCCAATCGTAGAGGGTTGTTCTGATTAGCCATCGTTTGCCCAGACGTTCACTTGAAGACACTTGTACCGATTGTCACTGTATGGAGAGTTTAGGGATACTGATGAGTGGAGGTATGGAATAGGAGTTTTACGTCATTCTAAGATCTCTGGTATTGGGGAAGGGGATGCTTTGAAAAGAATTTGGAGGGGAGAACTTCGTGATTTTTCACACTCTAGGAAAGGTACAGGAATAATCGAAAGGTAGGGGAAATGATTTTCGCTCTTTCCACTGGTTCCTTTGGATGTCCGCTCCCTCATTTTGACACTGAGTGACCCAGATGTTTCTATTCGTCCTTGTCTGCCATATAGAGGTATGACATTTCCTCGTTCCTGATTCGTTACAGTCCAGTCAAAACATCCAGGGGTTACAATTAATCAAGAATTTTAATTGTCATCATTGGAACTCTCCGTTTCGCTCCTCAACTCCTCATAACTAGGAGGAGGAGAACCGATACCCGAAGATGCTGCTTCTGATGAATCTTCTTCACCTTCACTTTCTACTCGACGCTGCTGATTGGTAGTTGAGGTCTTATGAACGGTGCTGCTGCAGGACACAATTGAGCCATCGTCATTCAAAAGTATCTCGATCACTGTTTCTATTGAATTTTTGGATAGTATGCGTTTTTCGGGGGTCAACGCAGGCATTTCGTGCGCTGGAGCAGTGAGCTCTATTGAAGCTACANTCCCTCATTTTGACACTGAGTGACCCAGATGTTTCTATTCGTCCTTGTCTGCCATATAGAGGTATGACATTTCCTCGTTCCTGATTCGTTACAGTCCAGTCAAAACATCCAGGGGTTACAATTAATCGAGAATTTTAATTGTCATCATTGGAACTCTCCGTTTCGCTCCTCAACTCCTCATAACTAGAAGGAGGAGAACCGATACCCGAAGATGCTGCTTCTGATGAATCTTCTTCACCTTCACTTTCTACTCGACGCTGCTGATTGGTAGTTGAGGTCTTATGAACGGTGCTGCTGCAGGACACAATTGAGCCATCGTCATTCAAAAGTATCTCGATCACTGTTTCTATTGAATTTTTGGATAGTATGCGTTTTTCGGGGGTCAACGCAGGCATTTCGTGCGCTGGAGCAGTGAGCTCTATTGAAGCTACACCGACTGGCTCGTTCGATGACCGAGGGGAGATATTGGACTGCTCTTTTACCTGGTCTTCTCGAAAAAGGTACATTGGTGGTGCGGTTTTCTTCGCCCAGAGAGATAAAATACAATGTACACAGTTGTCCCTTGTTTTCAATCGTCCGACCGGTTGGAGTTTGCATTTGTGGCACATTGGAATCTCAGGTCGCCATGGCGGCAGGACATAATGGAATTCGTTTCGTTTAATTTGATTATGATTAAGTTCTCGAATNACTGCTCTTTTACCTGGTCTTCTCGAAAAAGGTACATTGGTGGTGCGGTTTTCTTCGCCCAGAGAGATAAAATACAATGTGCACAGTTGTTCCTTGTTTTCAATCGTCCGACCGGTTGGAGTTTGCATTTGTGGCACATTGGAATCTCAGGTCGCCATGGCGGCAGGACATAATGGAATTCGTTTCGTTTAATTTGATTATGATTAAGTTCTCGAATGACACAGGCATCGCAGTAAAGGGTTTTCATATCGGTAAACCCGAACATCGTACAGCAGACGGTTGATTCTAATTCGTCCCATATTGATCCAACTTCGTTCAGATCTTTTGCGTAATGTATGAGCCGAGCTAGATAGCGGATCGCAGGTTCATGAGTATTGTGTGGCGAGTCCATTCTTCTTCAATCGGGCCTCCGTCGGATTTTTTCAACAATCATGAGCAATTTACTCTCATATAGTTAATGATAATTTATTTACTAGTATGATTAGGACATGGTAAAGTAAGAAAGATTCTTTCTCTCTACGAGATTTTGTTT
>NW_021680450.1:40262-45367 GCF_001412515.2 Diachasma alloeum | reverse complement strand
CCATTCTTCTTCAATCGGGCCTCCGTCGGATTTCTTCAACAATGATGAGCAATTTACTCTCATATAGTTAATGATAATTTATTTACTAGTATGATTAGGACATGGTAAAGTAAGAAAGATTCTTTCTCTCTACGAGATTTTGTTTGAATTAAATATTCGTATAGTAGAGTATCCTGAATATTTTCCATTCAGATGAAATGCGTGACCGCTGTTTTCAGTTTATCACTCATTTAGACATTTGGGTAGATATACAGCTGAGGAGCGCTCTTCGCTATCAGGGGGTAGATGCCAGTGCCCATAGCCCCGGTTGACAGTGGTGCTTCAGGGTTAATTTTTTCGGGGTTTTCCGGTGTTTTTTCCTTCTCTACTTCGTCTTTTGGGTCTTCTTCCATGACCTTTTCTTTAAAATGTAAGAGGAAGGTTGTGACAGAGTCCCATGCGGCGCCGATAAGCCAAATACCCCATCCGAATGCACGGTGCAGAGCATACCCGTGAATGAAAGTATCGATAAGGAATTTGACCACCTTGGCGATCATGAATATTCCAATTAAACCGGCACTGAATGTTCCGAAGCCAGTTAACCATCCCCATAATTTAGCGGTGGCTCGTTCAGCGATTTTATCAATGGAATTATTATCGAGAAGATTTGCGAACGAATAACAAGGGTTAAGGATCGCCTCGCCTATAGTTCCGCGAGCTAGGTCATCGAGAACAGCTGACGATTCCTCAGGGAACATTAGATGATCCTGTAACCTCTCTAGGTCATTAGTAGAATAGATTCCACTTGTGGCTAAATTAGCAAGGTTTTGATATTTCCAAGTCGGTTTTGTTTGAGGCTTAAGCTCACCTGGTTTTACGGCTGGACCTGGTTCAGGGTTCAATCTAACCCATGTTCCATCGATATCGTACATGGGGGCGATGAAAGCATTACAGTTAACCTTTGGGCTCGTTTTCAGGAGTATATGGGTGTGTGGAGACACAAACATCGTGGCATTGTTGGCTATTACAGGTAGGTGACTGTAGCAAGTGGGTAGTCGTGCGAGGGTGACAGGGACAGGCAAACACTTCACAATGTGAATGACTTCTCCTGCAGTGGTGGCCATATAGCCGAGTTCTTTCATGATCCGCATAGCAAATTCGGCCGGTTTACTGTATGCGATCAACAGGGAATTTTCAATGACCTGTCTTTCTAATTCACATCTTTGAGTGAGGACATCAATGTACAGATTTCTCATTTGTTTCCCGAGATGTTTTTCTACGTAAATAAATTTACTGTTTACGTATGACATAAGATCAAGATTATTAGTGGATATGGGCGTTCTTTTGGTGTCTACCTCATCCTTTTTTATTTCTCGGATAAATAATCTGGGGTGATCGGTACGGATTATAGTTTGTCCGCAGATTTCCTCCACGCCTTTCTTTGCTAATCCGAAGGTGATATCGCCTTTTTCCACCGAATAGACTTCTTCCACACCTTCCATCATAGTGGTATTGTCATAAACCCTTTTCGCCGGACCTTCGTAGAGTTCATCGTACCCTTCGAAATTGCATTTGTCTTTGGGGACAGGACTCCAATAGGCGTTACTCCCGTCACTGTCTAGGCAATTACCTTTAGAAAGAGGACAGCGCCTCCCATTTTTTAAATAAACCTCATTGTCTTCAATATTAACCGTTGCATAGTAGTCTTCCAGGCCTATTTTAAATTTTCCTTGCACAACTACTTCTAGCCAGGACCCGTAGTTATCGCTAAATTTTCCCCCATTACATGATCCATCTGATTCTATGTGTCCTGCTAATACAGCGTTTCGATTCACTGTTAGATTGGCTATTAGTCCAATGAATAGATTATCTCCGTGACGATATTTTAAATGTTGATGCATGTCGAGACATACTTCTGGGCTTACGTCGATTAGGTATTCGGCAAATCCGTTATGAACAGTCGCAACATGTGAAAACATTCCACACCTGAAGACAGTTCGGTCCAAGTATACCTTACAGGTTCTCACATGGACGTTATTGAATCTTGATAACTGGAGTAATCTCACGTACGTATCAGTGATAATTGGCTCTTTTGCCTTAATATTACACTTTTTCACACTAAGTAAGGAGATAGTTGTAATATTGGCACTATGTGTGCCGCAATCGTATGCGATAAATTCATGACTCATGGCTAAAAAGGCAAGGAAAATTAGAAATAGCAGAATTACCATCTGAAACACAGGGAAAACAAATTTCCTTTGTAGAGAGGTGGAGTTTCAATTATATGTATATTTTGGGCATATATATTTTTTCTCTCATTCAAAAAATTACACTTTATAAAGTGTCAAAGAAAAATAAGATCGTGTTTGCGTTGTGACCATGAAATGTTCGTGTTTTTTTTTCTTTTTATGTGTGTATAAGAGGGATCCCACATTTCGGTTTTAAATAGGCGACTCGTAAGCGTGGAAGCTGCTCCCGGGGTTGAGGTGGTCACATACTTCTGCATAAAGGTGTTCGCTGGTATCATCATATCCGTGATGTAATGAATTATCATAAACGTATCTATTAGCGGTCAGCCATTTCTTTACTCCGAGGACTCGGGTGAGGGCGCAGTGATATTTTCCGTGACGCTCAACTCCGTGAAAAAGGCATTGAGTCTCAATACTGGGCAAGTTTTTTGTAGCTGGCAAATGGTCTTCACCATTTATAAGCTTACAGGACATTATGGTTTCAAGATATGGTATATTATCTTTATTTATTACGTATATTTTTGTTGCCGTGTGAGAAATATTTTGGAGAAGTTTTCCTATTTCTGATAGGTCCGATTCTCCTTCCCTCCACTCAATTCCATGGTATAAACGAATGGTTTTTCTATTAGTTTTTAAAATTTTCTTTGGCAAACTTCTTGAGGAATGTTGTGGTTTGATAATCCAATTAGCGCTGACGGAATTTTCCACCCCAACTATGGCAATTTCTTTTGGCATTCTGCACCCATCTTTGTCAAGGAGAGTTTTAATGTCGATTACGTAGGTCTGCATCTTCAGGTTTCTACGGAGATAACAATATAGAGTCAGGAATGATTTCCTTTTATTCAACTCCTCTCATTCAGAGTTAACATGAGCACACGCAGAAGTATGAAGTGAGCAGATGCAGTCATGCTGAGGGTCGTTGGGCAGGTAACGGAGACTATGATCTAGGAGAGAGAGTGAGAGAGTAAGAGGGAGCGTGTTGGGGAATAGAGGAACTGGTAGTCACTGGTTTACGGAATGAATATCTGTTTCCTCCCTTTGACCTTTTTACGGCAAAAACAGCATGTTTTCAGAAGCTTTGCGCATTTATTGCAGGCGATGATATGTCCGCAAGGCAAAAAGGCCACTTGCAAGGTCCCTTCAAGACAGACCTTACATAAAAAGGGATTCTCATTATTCTCGACTCTTTCACTTATCTCCGTTAGTTGAGTGGTGCACGAGGGGACCTCAGCCGTTGTCACTACAGGCGCTAAAATGGAGTTTATTGTTTGAAACGTCACGCGAGCTGGTGGAGTGGTTGTAGTTATTCTTGCTCGAATTGGGGATTGGCATGGGCCTCTCTCCATATTACTGAGATGATCGGCCCAGCGGTTAGTTTCATTCTGCCATGGGTGCCAGTTATTCAGTCGTCCAGGAAAGTAAGGGTACGTTGCGTTTTGGTTAAAAGGGTTGTCTAGAGGTTCTCTGCTTAACGGTACATTCCCACATGGTTACAGCGAGGCTCAAGTGATGTGTGTATTTGCCAAGGGTCGGCTGCCGGTTCCCAGTTCCATACTTGTAAATCACACTCGAAACATCGGACAAGGTCAGGTTTTTCAGCAAAATAAAATCCACAAGCGGCTAAGTTCATTGGAGATAAGTTTTTTCTCCAAACTGAATAGGGCGAGTCTTTGAAACTGAGAAGTCTTGATTGTTCCCTTCTGAAATCCATCATTCTCTTCCTGTAGCTTAGGCTTCTGGAAATTTCAGATTCAGTGGTTTTAAAACACGTGCGAGGACATTGAAGGCGCAGGTGGAAGAGGCATGCTGAGGAAGTTTATGCAGGGGACACCCTTTCTCACTTTTCGGTACCCAGTCTAAGGACGGCACAGCACTCGATACTCTGCATGGCAAATTACTGAGTAACCATTCTGCGGTTTCCATACTAGTGGCATAAACGAGCTCACAACGAAATGTTATTCTCCTATTTCGTCAATGGTATCCCCGTACGTTAAATCATCTTTTAATCGTTTGTTATTATTTTTGTGTTGTTCATATATACGTCGGACAGTTGTGTGTGTGCATTTCATAAACAGAGGGGGTCGTACAAACCAATGGTATATTTGTTTCTCCTCGAGAGAATAAATGGCTATTTCTTTGATTGTTTTTTCTCTGAAAAATGTTTTGTAGAATTGTATATTGACGATGAAGACTCGTTTTTCCATAACTTATGAATAAATTGTGATTATGGAAACAGAATACAAGGTAGTATTCTAATTTCTATGTTCTCCCAAGTAATGGTTACAACTGGGGCAGTAATGGCGTGTAGAAAGGCAAGCGTCAGTACAATAAATGTAAGGGGCGCAAAGAAAACAACCAAGAAGAGAGACTAAGACAGCAACAAGATGGGTCTTTCCGTTAGCTCTCTTTTCTGTTCTGGTATTCACGTAGTGTCCACAATTGGTGCAAAATTTCCACATGGGTTCTGGTCCGTAGGGAACAAAAATATTAGTGTCTCCAGCAGGGCGTCCGGAAAGATGGGAGTGTGATTTCTGGATTGTACAGCCCGAGCATTCCTGCGGTTTGTGACTCATTTTTTTGTTTGAATCTCTGCAATCGAGGAATAATTGCGCATGTAATTTTTTGTTTCTGCGTCCGTTAAGGATTGAAAGGAAAGCAGAAAGTGAAAGTGGGGATAAGAGAGTAATGATCTTCTGTATACACTCTATTGGTGTAACAATAACGTATAGGTTGGGATGCCACGCTTGATGATGTTGGCGTATATAATGGATAACTCTTGGTTTTCCAGTGTTCGAAGAAGCAAGGAACAATAAGGGTTTCTCTTGAAGACGTTCTCCTACGCTGGATATTATTATTATTATTATTATTATTATTTTT
>NW_021680450.1:22039-33281 GCF_001412515.2 Diachasma alloeum | reverse complement strand
TTTATTATTTGGTCTTTTCAAAATTATTGTAGGTGTACTAGACGTATTTATATTGAATATATTGAAATTTCTTCGAGGGGCTGATTGGCTCGGGTGGCGCAATTGGCTGCCTTCTCCTCCGTACGCACGCCGGACGTGGAGGGGCGATGCTCGTTTCCCGAATATTGTTGTCGGGTTTCTCTTTCGCGCTGGGCCCTTGCCTCTTGATATTTTCGTTTACGACATTCTTGGATCGAATGACCTCTGTTTTTACAAAACGAACATATTATGGTTTTTGGATAACCGTGCTTTGCCCAGCAGTTTTCTTCAGTGTGTCTGGTTTTTTTGCAAAATTCGCAAAATTTTTCTTCTTGGATAGTGTTTATTCTTGGATTTTCAGGTTTTCTAAAATCTTTCCTATTCTTTTGATTGTTATTGTCCCTATTTTGAGGCCAGTGAGAAGTCGGTATATTCCCGTGTAACTCGTCTCGCGCCTGTTTTTCTTTTTCGGCTGCAATTGCCTCACGTATTGCGACATCTAAATTCAAACACTTAACAGGATTGACTTTCAAGCCATATTGTAACCATCGAGTGAAACAACGGATTGTTTCTTGCTCTGTGTCGACCTTAAAACTTCTTTGAGAACCACCGTTTCTAGCATACGCATTGAAAATACTGAGCATTAACTGACGGGCTCTGTTACCGTAAACAACAACGGGTTCATGTTTTTCCTGCATCAAACGTCCCAATTTACCCTGCAGTTGAGCGAGTGACTCGATAGGAGCGAACAAATTTTGTAAGAATGTGACTAATTCGTTGACAGAATGAAACTGCCGACCTTGTATAGCATTTTTAGCGGGGCCTTTCAATTTATTCCTTATTAATTTGGTTAAATTGGATTCCATATTTGAATCCACCATATTTTTGGCTTCTTCGCATCCCTCGGAAAATTCCGAAAAACATGAAGGGTCACCTTCGAATTCGGGAATGGCGGAGAGTGCATCCTGCAATGTAACAGTAGTACCTTGCGTGATGGCGTAAGAAATTGGGGCGAAACCCATAGGGCGAAATGGATCAGGTAGTGTACCTGCCCTTGAAGGTTGGCCTGTGCTGGTTTTTACATGGTCTTTAAAAAGGGGGCCCGTGTACTGGGGCATAAATGACAGAGATTTCCCCACTACGTCATTGGGTGCACTTGTATGGGGATTTATTGTTATGGGAGTTTTTATAGGAAAAAGAGTGTCTTCTTGGTTTCGGTCTGCCAATCCCGAATTTTGGACCATATGTACTTTTGGAGGGGTTTTTAATGTATAACTGGATTGGAATGATCGGGCAGTATGAAAAGCTTGAGTATTCATATTACTCAGTCGGGTTTGGTCTAGGTTCACAGGAGCATACGAACTAGAGTCGCTGCCTGCTGAATCTATTCTTTCAAAGTCTTCTTGAATTTCCAACGACCTTTTTTGTCTCGATTGAGAATTACTGGGAGTTTTCCTTGCATTGGTACTTGATGATTTTTCAACATAATTTATGACAGGGGTTGTTTCTTCGCTGGCGATCATTTGAGAAACAATAGGGCTGAAGGGCAGAGGGTTTCTGAGTGTTGACTTGAACCGCTGAACGGGTTCAAGAATAGATGGGAGATTCGGATTTAAAGTTGCGATTGGGCTTGGAATGCGTGTCAACCCTTGAACGGTTTCCGAAGTCAGTGAAACGTTCGGGTTTGAAGTTGGAATGTAATCTGCTGATTGCAAGGATTCAGGAAGTGTCGGATAATTTTGACACAATTGTGCGAGTGAATTTGGATTACTCTGATTATCGTTGGGCCTAGGGTTTGGTCCTAGGAATTTATTGCACTGCAAATAAACTTCAGCGAGGACGCCAGCTTTGTGAATTTCAACTATTGCGCCGGGTTCTGTGTGAATAAATTTCCTCAGAATTTCTAATTCCTCAATAGGGATGTTTTTGTGATCTTTTAATCTTTTTAGAAATATTTCATTACTCAAAAGCGATCTGGGATCTCTAGAAGGATTTGTTGTTCTTAATTTCTTTGGATAAGCACCTGTGCTTGAAATGGGCGTAGTTCTAGTGTCCACTACATTAGTGACGGCACCCTTAGCGTCGCATTTTTTTACAATGGTATCTTCGAAATGTATAAATGGGGTTGACGTTATNTTCGAAATGTGCAAATAGGGTTGACATTGCTGTTTGCAACGTAGGGTCTTGTTCCTGATCGGAAGATTCAACCTCTGGGGCTCGTTCTGGAGATGAGACGGGTCTCATGTCTCCATCACTGAGAGCGACAAGATTGCTAATATTGGATTCAATTGAAACTGGAGGAGCGGTTCGTTGAGGGAGGTCGCCATCGCTACTTGACTTTTCCGCAGATTTCGTGGTGGTTTTCTTTTTTGGTTCCACCGGAACAGTTTTCTTTCCTGAGCGTAAGCCTACCATATTCCCGTTTTATAACAATCAAGTCCCTGTTCGGGCGCCAAAATTTTGTTGCGATCTCTGGGTTATGGGATGGGCGAAAATCAGTGACAAAAGGTGACCCCAAAGGCTGTCCTGACCGTGACCAATTACAACAGGTAGAGACCAGGAGAAAGGATGGGATCGGATTGCATGGGATAAAGCACTAAGGTGCAATATGGCGGATTGCGCGAGAGTCAAAAATGGAGATCACGCAAAGAGAAAGAACCACTTCCAATGTCATAAAGAATGCTTTTATTTGTGATAAAACGAGGCTGTCCACAATGATCCCAAGATAAAACCTTGGAGAGGAGAATTTTGGAGAAATAGAATTGGAAAGGAATGAAAAGAGAAGGAAAAAATTAATAGATAACGAATTAGCATTAACTTACAGTTGTTGATCAGGTAAAATTGGGGTGGGTGTGATCACTCAGTCGCGGTGATGTTGCGCTCCGATGACCCTTACTAGCAGGAAGAAAGGCTGGCTTTGATGACAAGTAGTGTTGATGGGTGACTCTCTGTGATGATGCGCTGACTTACAACGGCAGGTTCACTTGCCCGGTGAAAAGACAGGTAAGACAGAGATTCGACTACCTGGGGCTGCACGAAAGAATGACTCCAGGTGGCCACTTGAACGACGAGACCACAATACGTCGTTGGGGCGAGTATCTACAGCTCCGTGACGAATACTGCCCTCAAGACAGTGGGTTGAGGGATTAGTGGAGATGAGTCCACTAATCGGCTGAGTCCAAAATAGTGCAGTCGAAATATGCAGATTATGAATAATCACTGTCCGTGATTTGAGCCAGGCCAAGAACTGATTCGGCAATTGACTCTCGGTGACTCGTTCTTAGTAATTGGGGCTTTGCGACTGCGACTGTCTATTGACTGACTGCTGACTAATTGGCCGACTGACTAGGCGACTAATTGGCCTAGTAACTGCCCTGGTAACTGCCAACTGACTTGGATGTCCGGAGGCGGCCCTTATATATCCTTGATTGACTCCACCCGTAATGAGGGATTCTGTAGGGGTGGGTCCATGGCAACCCGATGTCCTCGGACGATGGCCATATCTGAGTATTCATATTATTTTATGACTTCTGCTTGCACCGGGATGATCCGTGCTCAAGAGGGTGGAAAAGCGAAGGTGAGCTCAGAGCTCGCGTTCTACGCGTAATTCAAGGAATCGGTCCCCTTTTATGATTCCCGGAATCTCAGTTTGACCCTTCGTAATGATGACGCATGCTTATCGAGGGGGAGTGATAATGGGGTGGAAATCGCCATAATTTCCGATCCATTGGGTTTTTACGAGCGCACATGTTCATAGAATGACGTCATGTCCTCTTAGCGTGCGATAAGCTAGAGCATAACCTTGGAGAATTGGGATGCCTTCTTCCAGGTGAATTATCCGGTGTTCATTAGAATTGGCCTAGTCAAAAATGCTGAATGCATAGAGTGGAAAATCGTGGTTTTACCAATGAGTGGGGAAGTGACTATCGATTCATTCATGTCACTCGTGAAGTATCTCAATTCACACCTGGTTGGGTGTATTTCGGGGCACGTGCGAGTCTTGCATTTTCCGGTGATTATTTCCTTACTCATTATAACAACGGTCCACAGAGGCTGGGTCTGGCTATTTGGAAACGCTTGATTATGAGTTTTTCCATTAGGCTGATTTTTATGACCGTGGTCACCCTCAAGTGGTTCCGGAGGGGCGTCTCGAAGTCGGCGTCCCCACATTTAGTGTCACTGAGCCCTCATAATTTACGCATTTTATGGGGTTCTTATGATCGTCGACAGCAAGCCATGGGTGTGGTTTTACTTATTGCCTGATCGCAGTTTCCATAGACACTGGGTATCTCTATTGGTCAATTGTATCTTTGTGTAGCCACGAAATCCACTGTTCCCCCTAGTCACCCCAGCAACAATGGCGGCACCCCTGGTACACGCATCGCCTTGGGTGGTAACAAACTCTGTCGTCCTGCACGTCCATGGTATTTGTTAAAGATGGAGATTTTTGGTTATAAACTCCATAAGGAAAACGCGGAGTCCGCGACAACAGCTTACAGTAACGAGAAAATCTCGTTACAATACTAAAAACCGAATTCTAATTTTATTCACAGAAAAATATAAATTTCTATTTATTTGAAATGGGCAATCGCAATTTTTGAACTTAACAGCTCGAATTTCAACCTTAAAAAATTTTAACCACTCAAATTTAAACTTTAGCTCGTGAATCTCACTTGAATAAGGGTTTAGGATGAAAGAGGACGTGGATACGTCTAATTAACGTCCAATTAACCTCGAAATTTTACCAAAACATAATTCTGGGGAAATATCTACTACGATATTTTTCACTCAAATCCGAAAATTGATACAAAAAAATACGAGAGGGCAGGGAGTGATTCAGACGGATTCTCCTCCCTGGAATACAAGCTTTACATATTTTTGTTACCCCTTATTTGAAGAGGGCTTAAAGAATAAACACGAAATATGGCAGTGACACTCGAATATGTCAGGGGAAATTTCCCTGGCTCGAATATATTTTTTTCAACAGAAATCCCAGCACCAGGCTGATGACGCACTCTAGAGGAAAATGTTTGCGAAAAATGCCAGTCACCATCAACTGATATCGGATTTTCACGAGGAATTTAATTTTATTCCTTTAGAAAAAATAAATTTTAATTGGAGTTCAAAGAACTCCAAAGGTTATGCACAGAGTATCACACTCCGTTTTACACTATTTCCAATCGTTCACGCAATTCATTTTCAGACGTATTTTATTTCGGTGTCTGATTTTAATATTTTGATTCGAGAATATTCGGTCCTCAAGAAAAATCGATAATGACCCACGAAAATCCCTGAATATTACGTCTCAAGGCTGAACTGCTCGACAGCAAATGTAAACAACGGAGGCCGGCTACGCCGCCTCCCGTAGTCACAGTGACTCTCAACTTGTGTGTGTGTGTGGGTTTCGGAAAATTGGAGACGAATTTCCCACGTTGGGCGCCATGTATTAAAATAATATCAAGATAGTTGTGACGTTCGGGGGAAAATTTAGAATGAAGTATGGAATTATTTTTAATTGAAATTTTAAATTTGTTGGACGCCAGTCGATGGATTATTTTTCGAGAGTGCATCGACTCCTCTCGATTTAGATATTTCAACAATTTTAACAGAATTACAATGGCTGGTAGCTCAGGTATCAGAGTAGACTCTACTTGTTACAAGGGGGAGCGAGGGCGATACTCTCAGCCTACAAATTTTACCTTCCACACTCACACAATGAGAACACACAATTTAACAAAAATAATCAAATATAATTTCACACAAAGAAAAATTATGAAATTTGCAGGAAAGTTGAGTGAGGGTTATAATTCCTCATTATTCTCAAAATCATGACATAATATCCATAATGTGGGTCGGTATTCAATTGGGGGTCAATACGTGACCTCGAAATATAATGAATTCAATTTGTCACATTTTAATTTCACACAAACATTAAACGGAACTAATGAACTTTAATATTGTACTCAAATTTACCAAAAGTAATCATCAAAAATCGAAAAAATATAAGAGGAGTTGATCACAACTGCCTCAACTCAAGAAAATATAATGAACAATTAGAAAAGGCGCCATCTTGGACGCTTCCTCAAGAGTAGCCCCGACAAAGGCTACAGTTTTACAGTTTCACTCAAAGTTGATAACAATTCGGCTCTACCCACCTGTCAATTAGTGAGAAATCACCTGCCCCAGGATAGACAGCAACCTCCATAATTCAAAATACTAAATTTAACTTCTATGTTATCCCTTGGACTATTCTACTCGGTCAACCTTAGATGTTTTTAAGGCATAAATTACTTGGAAAGCGGGATGCTATATGCTATCCATCGACTTTCCGAACCTCTATATGAGGGAAATATTTGAATAATTATCAATGCACAAATTAAAAAATTCTGAGGCACACGGGCTCGAACACAAGTGGAGTATGATCCCATATCTTCTGTTTGCCGGACAGGTGCTCTGCCAATTGAGCTATTGTGGCCTCCTCCGCATCTCTGAATTTCAGAACTTGTGCATATCGTCTCACTATCCCCACTCCCCCCACCCTTCCCGTTTAAAGCCGTACTGAATTATCACAATCAAAGACATTTTTCAACCGGTCTATTGAATATCTATATTATCCCTTGGGCTATTCTACTCGGCCACAATAGCTCAATTGGCAGAGCATCTAAGGTTGACCGAGTAGAATAGCCCAAGGGATAATATAGATGTTCAATAGACCGGTCGAAAAATGTCTTTGATTGTACTAAATTTAACTCAAAATAACAGTACTATTTTGCGACTACATCTCGCGCTGGCTAGGAGAGGACTCTCTTTAAGCTTGGGCCGGTTCAACCGATATGCCTGCTTGATCTTGTTTTGGGGGAGGGACCTCCCCCCAAATTCATAAGACACGGAATTTGATTGGATATCGAAGTTCTAACAGAAGTATTTGATTCTAGAATGTTTTACACAACTAATTTACGTGAAAAATATTTCTCAAAAATCGTACATGAATATTAATCGATATTTTCAGTATTTTAAAATTATTCCCAAACTAAATTTTATGGATTGTTGACGAGTAGACAATTTTATTCCTCGCTGACTTCGTGCAGGTTTTGCTCGTCAGATGAAGTGGAGTTTTATACCCCGGTCGTTCCTTACGTCAGGGTACCCTGGACCGTTGTCACCCGGTGGTTCATGGCAATGGATCCTCGGTTGAAGACACCTTCTGCTCCGACTTGAAAAGCACGTGCCTCGTAGAGGGACGCCATCGTCCAATCCTCCTTCCTGATAGCCTGAACGGGGTGGTCTGGATGTTGTTTGGTCCCAAGAGATTGTTCTCAGGACCTCCTCTTCTTGACTCAACCCGTTGTCGTGGAGTTATGACCGTCGGAGGTGACAAATGGTATTAGAATTGGGAAAGATTTGGAGTATTTCCTTTCCTGATTCTCATGGATGAGAGAAGTCTCCTAGAGGCTAATTTTTAACAATTTTGCCTTACAAAAAGGTCTTGATTTTCATATAAAAATGAAAATAAACAAATTTTACAAACAAAAACTAAATTATGGGTTGACGACCCGTGTCGTCACAAATTAATCGCTCGTGCCCTCGCTCAGAGTCAAGTTCGCCTTCGGATTAATATGCAGGTCAAGGAGCACTCCCGATGATTTCCATCCACTGATTATGAAATCTGCGGCGATTACTATGCAAAGATTGTCAATCTGAAGGATTCTACTCCCATCTAGGATGCTCCTATTCTTCTTCTGTCCACATCTGATGGTACTTTCCTTCAGGTGTGGTGCTGCGTAAAGCTATGCATTGTTCGACGTCAGGTGAATGAGGAGCAGACGTTTTAATATTCTGTATTTTACGATACATAAATCGGGGATTTTTGCGGGGTCAACGTACATGTGTACCTCGCAGGGGCTATACGGCCGTATAGCTTGCATAAGCAGTATTTCCGTACACAGGTACTGTCCGGCGAGCCTCTTGCAATTTTTCAACTGCTCTGATGTCAGTAGTATGCATAAGCTAATTCTGAATCAAATGTGAACGAGGGGGGTCGGGGCAAAGGAGGAGCTACGGCGGAGGGGCGGGGAGGTAGCTGTGCACGCGCTGGCGGGGGCCTGTGCGACGTCACGTAGAGCGCGGGGAGGGGGCGGGGGGCGGATAAGACAGGCAGGCGGGACTATGTGTTTGAACTATATGAGGACAGAGACGCCTACTGCTGGAGGTGATTCCAACCATCGGTAATGTAAAGCTCTGGCTGTTATAATTCTGCTCGCGGGTTTTTTTAAAATGCTTTATTAGTACTAATAATAATATATATATATATAACCTCCAGCAGTAGTGACTTGACCTTGACTTGACCTTGACTTGATTTTTTTGAATGAAACTTTTCAACAACAACAAATAATACAATTATCTCAAGAGAGATTCGAACTCGACCGAGATAACATCCCCCCAACGAATATTTTCAGCCATAATTGAAAAGATTTCGATGATTATTTTTTTTGAATGATCATTGAAAAACTAAAATGTGAAAAAAAAGCTCACAAACATACGGATATGATCTAAAAAAACAGCATATTTGAACTTCTGAGGCCAAAAATGGAAATTTTAGATTTGACGAATACAATGCTTCCATTCGGAAGCAAAAGCATTATAAGTACTGTGACCTTTCAATATTTAGTTATTATTATTTCCTAAAAGGGGGATTTAGGGCAATTAAATAATGAGGACAAATGAGGGATAAAATTAACTGAATATCTATATTTCTATTAATTTACATGATAGATCGTCGTAAGACGCTTGAAATGCCTTTTACTTGGATCTAGGGTTATGGGTAAGGCCAGGCAACTTTTGTACACGTAAGAAGGGAGTGACTCTAATGCAGGAAAAAGGGGAGAAGCTAGTCGTGTCGAGGGAATGCAACTAAATACAAAAATAATAACTGAATGGGGAAGAAACAAAAGAGTGTAGGCTCATCGTTGAGGGGTAATATCGGAAAATGGGCAAGGTAACTTGTACTCACGACTACGTGGGTATAGTGTGGGTTTTCGGATATGCACGACTTCCAATCTTTCCAGGCGAATCCAGCCAATAGAGAGCCTTTCTTCCAATTCCAGCTTCCGGGGTTTTGGTCCAAAACAAATGGGAAGATGACCCGAACACTTCCAAAATTCCTCTTAACTGTTTTCTGTCTTCAAGGGCTCAAGAATGGGAAACTCAAAAATACACGTGGTTACACATGGAACTGCTGTGTAGCGAGTGACTTCTTTCTTCTCTTCTTCCTCTTCTCTTTCGTCGCGATTTCTTCGCATTTCTCCGTATTCCTTCGTTTCCTTCATTCGTCAGATTTCGTACTTAATCGTCACCTGACTTAGATCTCTGCGGGGGGGGGGCAGGGGATATCACCCAGGAGCGTAGTCACCTGGGCTGCTGATGATGCGTGTTTTTGAGGGGCGTCTGTGGGTATTCTTCCAGGGGGCACAGGTTTTGGTCAGTCGAGTTCATGGGCCGGTTATGTCGACGTCCTTCGGGTGGTCTCGTCTCTGCTTCCAGGGGGAACGGTAAGGGGGGGGCGAGGGGAAGTATTGGGGAGGTTAGGTGGCCAACGGTGGCGGGAGTTTTAGGGGGTCAGAGTGTGGTGGGGTAAGAGTAACGTAAACATAATAAAAAATAAATAAATGTGCCTCGTCACAGTACATTTACTTGACGATAATAAGAAAAAAAAATATATATATATTCTATATTATATTTCTTATATATATATATACTAGGGGGCTACGCCCCCTGCTCGCTCCGCTCGCCAACCCCGGGAGGGGCTCCGCCCCCCCCGCTCGCTTCGCTCGCTCCCCCCTCCCGGTGTGACCGAGTGGGTGTGACCGGGGTTTTTCCGATAGCTCTATACATACTTTACCATAAGAGGCCACAAACGTATAATTCCCCCCCATATATAGGCACCCCCCCATAAATGGCCACCCCCATAGATAGGCACCCCCCCTATATGGGCACCCCTCATATATATAGATACCCGCCCATATATGGGCACCCCCCCCATATATGGGAACAACCCCATATATGGGCACCCCCTACATATGGGCACCACTCCATATATATAAGCACCCCCCCATATATGGACACCGCTCATATATGGGCACCCCCTCATATATGGGCACCGCCCATATATAGGCAGCCTCCATATATGAACACCCCCATATATGGGCATATCCTATATATGCCCCCCATATATAGGCACCCCCCATATATGGGCACCGTCCATATAGGGACACTCCCCCTATATATGGGCACCCCCCATATATGGGTGCCCCTCTATATATAGGCATCCACCCATATATGAGCAGTCCCCTTAGAACCCCCATGACCCTTATGACCCTTATTAAACCTATGCCCCTCGTGACCCTTAGCACTCCTATAACCGTCGTGACCCTTAGCACTCCTATGACCCCCGTGATCCTTAGCACTCATGACTCTCGTGATCCTTAGAACCTCTATGACATTTAGAACCCCTATGACCCCTGTGACCTTTGAGACCCTCATGATTCTTATGACCCTTAGCCCCTCTATGACGCTTATGACCCTTAGCACCTCTATGACCTTCGTGACCCTTAAGAGCCTTAGTACATTTGTGACCCTCGTGGCCCTCATAACTCTTAGCCCCTCTATTACCCCTATGACTCTTAGAGCCCCTATGACCCTTGAGACCCTCCAGGGATGGGGACGTCCCCTGAAGCCCTGAAGCCCCCGCTGGCTTCGCTCCTTCCCGGCTCCCGGTGTGACCGAATGGGTGTGACCGGGAGCGTTTTTCCTATAGCTCTATAAATACTTTACCATAAGAGGCCACATACGTATAATTCCCCCCCATATATGGGCACGCCCCATAAATGGGCACCACCATATGTAGGCACCCCCCACATATGGGCACCCCCCATATATGGGCCGGATCAAGCGTCGCCTGAATTTTTGGGCTTATTTTTTTATTATATATAGAGGTATATGTATATATATATTGATTTTGCACGCAATTACAACTGGCCTCCGCTACATCAAACAGACGCAGTCGCCTCCGATTTTTGAAAATTTTTCGGTCCCCCGCTTGAAAAACACACTCCTTCCGGGTTAAATCCCTCAGGGTTTTAACATCGCGAAATGTGTGTGGTGTGCGTGGCGTCCTGAACTCCAGAATTGTGGAATCGCCCATTTCAAAAAGTTGGGTTAAACCCAG